>NW_021319381.1:92138-146243 GCF_001605985.2 Dendrobium catenatum
TTTTGTCTTTCTTAAGAATAGTTTTTTTGAAATTCAAACTTATTGCTGATGTAGGAGAAGTATCTCTTAATTTGTCAAAGCTGTTTTTTAAATCAGGGATTGTAGTAGTAGTGGGATTACCATTTACACTAGATGCAGCCACAGAAGCTGTTGAGGGGAGATACAATAGCATATTCTGTTACAAAATCCTCCCAAATATCTGAATATTTGAATTCAAAATTTGGTTTGTGAGCTCCAAATAATTCATCACCTTGAGTTGATTTGGTAGCCTTTGTAGGAGTCAAAGCCGAAATCTGTTCATCCTTCTTTTTAGCCTCCATAGTTTGTGGAATTTTAAATTTGAGAGCTATGTTTGTTGGAGAGAAAGCCGGATCTTGTATCTCAACAACCTTCTTTAGAAGAGTTCAGTTACAATTCAATAGAAGAGTTCAGTTACTAGTGTAAAATTCAATACATTTTTTAGTGTACTTCTTTAGCTACCACTTAGAGTAAAATCAAAGGGATATTAGGGAAGTACAAGATATAATCCATTAGAGTGTTAGCCTGTATTCTTTGAAGCATCTCTATAAGTAAATAAAGAAGACATGTAGAGGAGATACCTTGACCCTTCCTAGTGATATCACTCTTTTATATTTTCATTATTTTATGAATTTAATGAAAATGATTTTGCTTGTCATTTATTCTATGTCTGGCTAAATCTCTTATTTGTTATTGATTATGCAAAGAGCATATTATATACTAATGAAGACACTTATTCTTTAAATATCTAGTGATATTTTTAATATTATCCCATTCTTTATAATACACATGGTGGCCATATGTGTAGTTAAAATATAGTGTTATGTATAGTCTCGACGGAAGAAAATAAGAATAACTAGGAAAATTAAAATAAATTGTTAGCATGCCTAGATATAGGATGTTAAATATTTTACGTTCTTAATGAAATATTATAATTATAAGAGGCCAACAAATAGTTTTTTTTACACCTACAAGCTCAATATAGATCTAGGGATACATTAGTTATGAATCATATTACCATGAAGAGTCTAATCATGAAAAATATGAAATTTGTTTCATCAATCCAAAATATTTTTATTAAATATTATATCTATTATTCTACAATTTTATTGAGTTATAAAAACCCCAAAACTATCATTTTATTTCACTAGGATGATTCATGCGATTAGAGAAAATGTTAGTATTTTATTATAAGTAAGCATAACACCTTCTAATGAGTTCGACACTCTACTCTATCACTATATTTCTTGTATACTTATGTATATTAAGTGGGTTTTTGTTATTTACATTTTAAAAATATTTAAGCATTATTTAGGGTTGATAGAATGTGTAAATCTTACGTCATTCAAATATGTACTCCACAGTCCCCATAAAGTTCTTAACATCATTACTGGGAAAGAGATTTTTTTTTTTTTTTTTAATTTTCTTTATTTTGTTGAATTAATTTCATATTTATACCTACTTATATCATGCATTTTATTTTTACATTTTATATTTAGAGAGGAAACTTTTTTTTTATCTAAAATAGAAAGAACCATTTCAAAAATTAAAAAATTAATATGATTTTTAAAATGTTTGCACTAATACCAGATCAAGATCATTCTAGATCTCTTAGGGATTATACTAACTCTATAGTAGATAAAATTTATTAGAGCATTAATAGGCCTACTATCAAAGATAATAATTTTGAATTAAAACTTCTCATAATTCAAATGGTTCAAAATTCCAATTTGGTGGAATTCCTATTAGAGATCTCAATTTACATTTAGCCAGTTCCTTAAAAATGTGTACAATACTTAAATAAAATCATGTCAATTAAAATGCTATTATGCCTAAATTATTTTCATTTTTTTAAGAGATAAAGCTAAGATGTGGTTAGATTCTTTACCCCCAAGAACAATAATCATGTGGAATGAGTTAGCTCATCAACTTTTTGCTAAGTATTTTCCACTTTCTAAGAATACTAAGCTTAGAAATGATATCACATATTTTTATCAATTTGAAGGAGAATCAATTTATGAGAGTTTGGAGAGATTTAAGAAAATGCTTTGGAATTTCCCTCACCATGATTTACTTGATTTGTTGGTTATTCAAACTTTTTATAATGTATTAGTAGGATCTGTTAGAGAAATCATAGATGTTGTAGTTGATGGATCATTAATGTCTAAGCCATTTGAAAAAGCATATGAATTAATAGAGGAAATACCTACTAATAATTTCTAGTGGCCTACTCATAGGGTAAATCTCAAGAGAGTAGCTTAAATTTATGAATTGTATGTATGTTCAATCTTGACTGCACAAGTTGTAATAATTTCTAAGAAGTTAAGTACGATAGGAGTAAATTTTGGATTAGGATCTGAATTATCTATACAATTGAAGAATCAAGATTTAATGAAGATAGTAATGTGCAAGGGATTAAAAGTTTTAAGTTGATTGTGAGATAAAATAATCTCTACTCCAATATATATAATTCAAGTTGGAGTAACAATCCTAATTTTAGGTGGTCAAATAATATTGGTGATAACAATTAATAGAATTCTTATCAAAATAATTGAGGAAATTAGAACAGTCCTCAACAACCTACTATTAATCTTAGACCATCATATTCTCTATAATTTAATCAAAAAAATAAATTTGGAAATAAAAAATTATCTTTGAAAGAGGTAGTGAAGTAGTTAGAGACTCAATTATAAAATTAAGTTTGATCTATTAAAAATTTAGAAACTCAATTGAGTCAGCTATTAATTTTATTTAGTAGTTAAGCTTTTAGTTCATTACATAGTAATACTAAAGTTAACCCAAATGAAAAAAAGGAAAATATATCTTTGAAAACCACTTAAAGAGTTGTAGTGATGTAACCTAAGCAAATTGATAAATTAGGCAAGTCTTGCTGAAGACTATAACCTTAACGTTGTTTTGGAGGCAACAAATATTTGTGTTTAAATGTAAATTGTAGATTGTCAAAAAAGGGCATCAAAACACTGATGGTAACATCGCCACATTGAGCCATATTATGCTGATTTTATCTCAAGTTTTAGTGTTGCAATGCTCATGAAGACATGAAAAGGTTAAGTTGGAACTCTAGTTTTCTATCTAGTGCAGTTTTTCTTAAGTGAAGTGTTATTGAGTGTTCTCTTTTCTTTTATTGAATCTTAAAGTAATGGATGGGAAGAAACAAAAGATTCCTCCTTAAAAAAAATTAGGTTTGCTTGAAGAATGAAAAAAAACTTTATGAAGATACAAAGATTTATAATGATTAAATGATGAAGATGCATGGGTGTGAGAATCTTAATCATGAATTTTATCCCAGTCAAGATGTCCTGCATTTTTATTTTAGGAAGAAATTTTATCATGAAAATTTAAGTCTAGATGGATGGTCTTTTTCCTATTATTAGAGTATATTCTAATGTTTTCATAAAAAATTAAGATAAACAAACTTTTCACATCTTTAAGATTAATGTTCATAGATTGAAACTTTGTTGATGATGCTGATAAGGAAGATAAAAAATCCTTAATATGCTATATAGGAGTCTTCATTTTCTTTGTATTTGGTTTGAGAGGAGAAAGAGAAAGAGTAAATGATATCTTTGTTTAGTAGAATATTTTTATTTTCTTTGGGAGAGATTCCAATGATATGAGGAATCAGTATGTTTTTAGTTGTGTAATGATAGGAGTTATGACCATGAGAACCACTACATTGTGATGTTAGATTCGTGATGGAAGCAATAGTCATCCTGTATCATGTGTTTAGTTTTATATGTATCACAGATTTTGCACATTTCTATCATTCATAGTAAAGTATGTGTTATTACTAATGTTTCAATTGTGTTTATTTGTGCATCTAATTTAAATTCCCTTTAAGCTTGCATTGTTATATTGTCTTATATTAATATATACATATTATGATTATTTATTTAACTAGAGTAAAAATAATAGTTAAAATTTAAGTAAAATTAGCATAATAATAATACTCTAAATTATAGTTTGTTTGATAATTCATAGATTAAAAAAAAACTAATAATTGACTAACTTATATCATTTAAGTTATTGACTTAACTTGAATTTATAAGTTATACATTTATACATTGACTTTTGAGTTTAAAGATGAATAATTAAAAATAAAGAATACATATGTGTATATTAATATTAAAACTTATAGTAACCTAAATTTGAAATTATTGATCTTATTAAATCCTTAACATCAAAATAAATAAGATTGTAGAAGATTTTAAGCAAAATTGATATTCAAAGTCATTATTTATGCACTCCTTAAAAATGCAAAGAAAAGAAAAATATGAAAAAAAATTCTAAAAAGAAAATAAAAGAAGACAATTTTATTAAAAAAATTTGTATTAATTGAAACCTTAAAGTCAACTGCAATCTTATACTTAAATTTATAAATGATACGATAGGAGAACTAATATAGATGATGGTGAACTAATGAAATTTCAATTATTAACTACAAATCTATTTATTCTTTAAGCTATATTATTCATAACATATAATTTCAAAATAAGAAATAATAAGGAGGCTGGTATGGATAATTGTTAGGTTTTTTCTAAACTAGAATTATAACATTGTTCATTTCAACTATTTCTATACTATGTTGTAATATTCTATATTTTAGTAATTTTAATTTATAAATTTTTACTTTGGTTATTTAATTAACCAGAAGTACAGATTCCTTTATTTTCTTAAGGACAAGCAAAAGTTTAAGCTGGAAACAATTTAATAAGTGTAAAATATTTACTATTTTATATATTTTATTTTAACTAAAAATATGTTATTTTAGTTAATTTTGTACAAGAAAAACTAAAAAATGGCAAAAAATGCTAAGCATCCCACAACGCCATTGTATAGGATGAAACACCACCGCAACACCACCTTCAACATCACTAAGGCGCCACATTTTTTGACATCACAACATGATCTTCTCCATTTTTAAGCAATGTGGTGGTACACATCCAACTTCACTGCATTGCCAGTGCCACTACCTCAAAAAGTCAATATGGCTGTGCCAAGTTCTTGCGAATTTAAATGTTGCAGTGCCATAATTTCACATGTCTTGACAACAATTTTTCTAATTGGATGACATAATGCTCGAATATCAACAACAGCATGGTGCTGAAGTTCTAACTTCCATGGCTTGCATTATTCTAGTGAAATGTAATGACTATTAACTAAGCAAATGTTCCATATCATAAAGTACCACGGGGAGCAAAAAATTTAATGTCAAGGCGCTAGTTACTTTTTAGGGTGCTGCGATGCCAATATTTGAGGCATTGTAGTGCCAGTTGCCTTTTGGAGTAACTATAAATAGATGTTATATTTTTTTGAGGAAGAGTTAAGTCACTAGTCTAAAATTTAGTACCTTTTTTCAATTTACTTCTCTCTTAGAGTAAAATCTAAGGGAGGCTTGGAATGTATAAGATATAATCCATTGGAGTGTTTAGCCAATGTTTGTTGAAGCAACTCTGTAACTAAAGGGGGAAGAAGTGTAGAGGAGATACCTTAACCCTTCTAAGTGATATCACTCTCTTGAATTTTCATTATTTTATGAATTTAATGAAAATGTGTTTGAATGTCATTTATTCTATATATGACTAAATCTCTTATTTTAAATTGATGATGCAAAGAGCATGCTAATGATGACTCTTATTCTTTAAATATCTAATGATGTTTTTAGTATTAACATGTTGTTTATTTAATGTACATAGCGATCAAATATGTAGTTAAAATATAGTGTGATGTATAACCTCGATTTAGGAATTCAAAAATAACTAGGAATATTCAAATAGAATGTTAGCATGCCTATATAGGATGTGTTAAATATTCTAGGTTGTTAAGGAGATATTATAACTATTGGAGGTCAACATATATTCTTTCACCACTATAAGCTCGATGGAGATCTAGGGATGCATATGCTCTAAAATCATATTTCCTTGAAGGTTCTAATTAGGAAAAATATGAAAATTGCATTCATTAAGCATAAACATTTTTATTAAATATTGTATCAACTATTCTACTATTTTATTTAGTGATAAAAACTCCAAAAATATCATTTTTATTTTAGTGTGATAATTCATACAACTAGAGTAAACGATAGTATTTTGTTCTAAGTAAGCATAACACTTTCTCATGGGTTTGAGACTATACTCTATCATATTATTACATGATTAAGCATGTCATGAATTATATTAATTATTAAATTATCTTTAAGTCGAATTCATGTATTATAGGACAAACATTTTATTAATGAATTTTGTTTGTTAATGGCGTTTACTTTAAATTTTAAAGAATAATGTAAACTAATAACCTCAATATACATTAAAGTCAATATTCAACAAGTCTTAAGTTTTTAAATGAATGCATATATTTCAATTCAATGAATAAAGCAAACACATAAAGGCATCCATTTTTTTAAATATTTATTTAAGATTTATTTGTTTAATTTTATTTTTTTATTTTAATTTTTAATTTAGTTTTATATTTTTTTTATTTATTTATTCAATTTTTGATGGTTTCACAAAGTTTGACTTTTTATTTAAAATTAAAGTTTAAAGGTTTATTATTTTTTATTAAAATTTAATATTTATTTTTAGTTTAATGAAATTAAATTTATTTTTTAGGATATTTATTTATGAAATTTCAAAATTTAACTTTTTTTAATTTTTATGTTTCTTACACTAAATGAAAATTGCTATCTTGGCCGCCGGCTATACAAATGTTTTTTTACAACCGATACGCCATTGGTAATTACCCAGCGGTTGCCAGCATTTTAATTGTCAAAATTTATCGAATGTTTTGGCCGCTTGAAAGCCCAGGAAAAATTAGCTGCCGAAAAATGGCTACCGCAATTCATTATCTATGCGGTTTATACTGGCGGTTCATGAACCACCAGAAAATTGAAGGTAATTTTAAAAACCAACTAAAAAGTCTTCTAAACAATAAAAAAAGTGCCGTTTGTAATTGGCAATTTTCCTGTATTTTTAAGAATTTGGGAATTTTGCTAATTTTGTGCCATATCACTTCGAAACATCATGAAATCTTTACCATTAGTCAGATATGACAAAATATAAGATTTACGATCGTTTGAAAGAATTTGATTTTTTTTATTTTTTAATAATTATCTAGTTTTTTTATTCATTACTTTTATTTTTGAAGTTTTCTGATAAGGCTTTTATTTTTTTTTCAATTGCATTTATGAATATAAGATATTTTTAATTTAGTTAGCATTTTTTATTTTATTTAATATTTTCATGATTTATTGTATTTAGTTTGTGTTTTAATTTTATTTTATGATTTATTGAATACCTTTTTTTTAGTTGAACCCCAATATCGGACATTTTACATCAATTACAAAAAGGAAAATATAGAGTCCTTAAGGGAGACCTGTAGCTCACTATTGCTCAAAAGACTACAAAATAAGGAAAAAGTAAACCTAAGAGCATAAGGTCCCCTCTATGATCTATTATAAAATAACATAGTAACATTTTAGGATGTCTAGGAGCCAACACCCAAAAAAACATAACCAAGAAAGAAATAATTAAGTCAGATATCCTACAAAACAGATTTAACTTGCAAAAATATGGAGTGCTCATTGAAACCTGCAACAAAATTTATTTAAAAAAGAATGTTATAAAGAAGCACAAAATATATATCACAAATTCTAAAAAAAAAAAAAAACAAACATTGCAGTTTAAGTAAAAAGGACAAGGGAACCAATGTGTGTCCATTGATTACCACGCATGTTAAAAAAATGAACGGGGTAAACCAACAAACGCGTAGGGGTAAACACATCCAACCAGTGCGTATTCCATATCCAAAACATCATAAAACATAGGTATGATATATGCAATAGGAATTATATTTAACAAAGTGATGATGAGACAAATCAACATTGAAGTTCACCCACCAGCTGCAGAGGGATGGCCTATTGCTCATACAAACCATGTTTTTGAAATAAGAAGAGATAGGAAATGAGAATAGGAAAAACTTTGATGATGTAGTAAGAGTTAAGATGACCAAAAAACTTGAAGAAGGAACAAGAGAACTAGCCAAAATGATAAAGATAAAAACCAACCCATTAGAACCTAATGAACTACTAGAATAACAAAAACCATAGAAAATCTGAATAAAAAATGGAGCAAAAAAAAAGACCCTGAACAACAACCTATATGGAACACCCAAATAAAGAGAAGGAGCTCCATATTAGTCAAGAAAACAAAGAGGGGGGGGCTTAGTTAACATTATTTCTTAGTTAGGGGGGCCTGCCTTTGTATTACGATACTAGTCTTGAGGGACCCCCACAGGATAGATCACAGAAGTAGAGAAACCAATATTGGGTATGACAAATTTTAAGTAAAATTATGCAGTATAGATAACCAAAATGAAACCAACAGAAAAGTTTTTAACAATAATAATGACCAAATAAACAAAGCTGGAAGGACCACCAATCTAATAATACATCATTAAATGAAATAATGGCCAAACCAATACGTCTAAAAAATGAACCAAATCAGAATCATAAATCATAGGAAAAAAATCAAAAACAAAAATAGCCCAACCACTCGAAAAAGCCAAAATAAACTCCTAAAATAAGGAAAACCAAATTTATTCATAAAAGTCATCCCTTTCAATATACCAGGAAAATTTACACCTAAGAAATAAATAAAAGAATTTAAATTAGAGCCGATTTTAGCAAGCTAATTAATACAAAAATTACCCTCCCTATAAATATGAAAATATGAAAAGAAGGTTTTTAAGGGTACTAGTCAGATAAATGTTTTCAAGATTACAAGGAGTACCCTTTCGAATGAAATGCAACACAAGAATAACATCAACATCAACCTCAACCTAAAGATTCCTAATGTTCAGAGCATAACAAAGGCTAAGCTTGGAATTTAGATCCATGTGCTCAACATTAATAGTAGAACAAAGGGGTAATGTACCAAAAAAAGCACAAAGAACTTTGACGTTATAAGCCCTAATAATACCACCACAATTGTTCTATAAATTATTAACAGAGCCATCAGAGTTTTTCTTGATGCAAGGTACCTAAGGTTTTAACCACCTAACAGTTTTCAAGTGTTCATCCTCTTTGGGGTCATCAAATTTTATTCCAAATTTAGTGAAAAAAATGATAATTCATAAAATTGTTAGAAGATATGAGATTGATCATACGAAGTTGTTGCACTTTATCTTTAATCTTATAAATGATATAATTTACGCCTAACTTCACATTATTATGCTTGTTATCATTCCTACTAACCCATAAGACCCACAAAATGAAAACATGAATAATTTTTCTAATGTGACCCCTATAAGGAATAAACTAAGTAGTTAAAATTAGAATGTATGTCATTACAAGCATTAAAATTGCTAATGTTAAAAAATGACATTATATACCTCCAAATTTTAGCAGCTGGTGTATCATCATACCTTCAAATTTTAGCAGCTATAGGCCCAGTGATAAAAACATGTTTTAAAGTCTCAATGTGAAAACATCATTGACATTTAGAAGAAATAAAAAATTCCTTCATAATTAAAGAAGCATCAACCAATAATAAATTCTTTAAAATGCTCCAAGTTAGTATAAAATCCTATATACTTTTTACTATTCTTTATTTTAATTTTTGTGCTTGGGGAGTCCCCTGTAGATGTTGTGGATGGCTGTGATAAGAAGAAAAGATGTTGAAATGTTTGTGAGTAGGTGACTAGTGCGTCATGCACTATACTTCTTTTATGTTATCATTGCCTTATGAACCTTTTATCACTTTAAAACTAAAGGCATGTTTTTGGTTTCTATTCAGTTTGATTCATTCTTTTACTTATTGTATCACTTTGTTTATGTTGTGCTGTAGTTCAATTTACATTTAAGTAAAATTTCCATTATAACTTAACTATTGAAAATGTCCTCTACATATAGCTTGCACTTTGATTGTTCATTTAGCCCAATAAACATAGCAAATAAAAATTATTTAAATTAAAAATAATACTAAACTCTAGGTGATTTTTGGATGAATAATGAATAAAAAATTTTAATTTAAAATTAATATTAATTAACTAAATAAAAAAATCTAAGTCAATAACTTTCTTTGAATTTCAAAGCTATATATGTTAGCAAGACTAAAAATTTAAAGATTGAATAGTTGAGTTCATTAACTCTTCGCTTTAGTCTTCGGCCAATCGCAAAGCTGTTGATCAGGGAGTTTCAGTTTCATCCTTTTTAAAAAAGGGAGTGTGTAGTGAGCTTACTATTTTTTTTTTTGGGAAATCCAACAAGGGGCCTACACATTAATACAAAAATAGATTACTACTCGAAAGAGCTAAAAAACAAATAAAAAAAACCTAAGAGCTGATGGTTCCCTGTTCTACAATTTACAAAGTAACCTAATAACATTCTAGGTCTTCTAGAGAACATAACCCAAAAAAGGAACAAAAATGTCAACACTTTCGACGCAGTACCCCTACCAAAAATATCCATCTTGTCCCCAAAATTCTTGATTCCTTCAATCTACATGAAAATCAAACTACAAAACCAAAACATGTATAACAGGATATATGTATAATTATAACCAATCAACATAAAAAACTAAAGGATATTGATATCACTGATGGAAACCATCTACAGCATACCAGCTCTATAGAGCGATAAATAATTAGCCATGATAAAATCATCAACAAGATGGAAAAGAACACTATTTACCAAAAGATAAGTGCACGAATTGCTAATAACCAAATGCAAAAAATGTTAACTGCATAATGAGAGAGTTCCAAAAATAGAACGAATTCATAGTCCACTCATTTATGCCAGAAATTGTGCTTTGCCAGAATGAACTTCCTGGGAAGCAAATTTTGAAGCATGAAAATACGAAGTGCCTAGATGATCCTCAAATAAGAGAGCCCCCTAGATGGGAAAATAAAATTGTACATGTGCTATTACTTTAAAAAGAGAACCAAAACAATAATAAAATCCAAATAAATATCAACCCAGCAGTAACTAAATCCCGCCCAGCCTGTAGAGGAACAATTCAAAGTCTGTAGAGGTGCCAACTTAAATAAGGATGAATAGAAAATAAAGGCAGCAGTAGGTAAATCCCCACAAAAATCCCCCAATATAGGAAGAGATAGAAATAACTATCCAGCACAACATACCAATTACCAAAATACCAATGAAGCAGTAAAGAGTATTTATTAACAGAGGTAGAGATCATAGACACCCCATAAAAATAAAACTAGCAAGTCCAAAAAGAACATATCCAAGTAACGCTAACATAAGTTATGCGCATACCATTAAGCCTTACTAAACCCAACAATCTAGGCAGAATAGAGGATCCCCCAAACTCCAAAAAATCAGATATTTTACAACCCAATTAAGCTAAATAATCAGCAACAACATTTCCCTCTCTATAAATTTGAGTTATAAAAAATTGAATAAGAAATAACTAGTATTTAATCTCTCTAATAATATAGAAATAAGAGGGATTAGCAATGCCATTTTCAAAAATAAATTGGATAACGAGCTTTGCATCAGTTTCAATCTAAATATTAGTAATCCTAAGTGAGATACATAATTATAACACATACTTTAAAGCCTGAATTTCATCCATAATTGCAGTAGTAATATCAGAGGGACCCACAAAAGAAGCAATAATATGACCATTATAATGACGAATGATACCACCACAACCAGCTTTTTCCCTTTTGAATGCACCATAAGTATTAAGTTTGTAGAAACCCATACTAGGGTAAATCCATCTAACTATATTCTTTTTGGATAACTGACTATTATGCCCAACACCCAAAATACCAAATTGCTATGCAATTTGAGAGGAGTTGTTAAAAAATCCAAACTAATCAACTTAGCCAAAAATAATTGTCTCACTTTATCCTTAACCTTGAGGACAACATATAAGGCTTTCATTATAGTATTATCATTCTTAGCTTCATTCCTACTATTCCAAAGAAATTAGCAAATATTTGTGGGTAACACATTTCTAATATGCCTCTTAGTACAAACCACACAATCATGTATGATATTAATGATGCTATTATAGTTCTTACAAAATTGAGTAGTAAATAAATTGACAAAATAAAGCCAAACTTCAAGAGCAACAGGATCATTGGAAAAAACATGATTGAAATTCTCAATATGATAGCAGCATTGACATTTAGACACAATATAGAAAACTTTTTTCATTAAGGTAGTATCAGCTGGGACATAATTGTTGAAAATACTCTATATTAATATAGAATAAGAAGCCGGGTTACCACTTTTCCAAATGGAAGAGAAAATCTTAGACTTTGGTTGCACATTCCTAAAAGAATTCCACACCTCTTTAAATGCAAAGCTCCCATTTTTAGATTTAATAAATAAAATATAATCTTTCTAATCAAGTTGTAATGTAACTTTCAATATGAGGTTGATGATAAAATCAGGAACCACATTAACAAGGTAATTCAACTTCCAGGTCCCATCATTAATAAAATTAGCCACTTTACAAGAATTATTGGTATGAGTATTGAGTAAATTATCAAAACAAGATAGACCAAGCAAGTTATCTTGTGAAAAAAAGATGCCCCCATACCCTAAACCCCATTGAATGAAAATTCTAGCAACCCATTTAATAGAGGCCTTTTCCAATTGGAAGAGTCCCTATTTTTGAAAAAGCAATTAAGAGGATTCTTACCAACACAATATTTAGCAATCATAAACTTCGACCAAAGGCTTTTTTTAGACCTCAGATTAAACCATAGTTTATTAGAAAAACTAAGAGCCATGTCACTTAAGTTCTTAAAACCCAACTTGCCTTCGTCCTGGACACTAGAACATCTATGCCAAGAAGCCCATAAAATAGTAGATTTACTTTCTTTGGCCCTAGAAAGAATTTGTTAAAAATCCTTTCAAGTCTAGTACATGTATTCTTAGTCGGAGATAAATTGTGAAATAAGTATATAGGAATTGAACAAAGAATGCTTTTAATTAAAACTAATCTTCCCCCAAAAGAGAGAAAATTAAAAGCCCAAGTAGAAAGTTTTTAATGAATATTAGAAAAAATATCCTCAAATAAATGAGATCAATGTCTACCTTTATAAAGAGGAGTGTCTAAGTACTTAAGAGGTAATTTCTTAGGTGAAAAACCATACTTATCCTGAATAGAAGAGATTCTAAATTGAATTATAGATTTAGCAGTGATAAAGCAACTTTTTATAGGATTAAAAATTAGACAACTAGCCCTTTGAAAAATACTAAGAAAAGTAAAAAGCCCCCTATATTCCATATGAGGGTTTTAACCATTGGAAGAAGAATTATGTGTAGCTCATGTAACTCTAGAAGAATGACCTTCAAAGAGTTTGATGTTTTTAGATTTCTTCTTCCACACTTTAGTATAAGCCTCATTCATCTTATTGGCACTAGAAGGAGTAGACAACATTGAGACATCATTCATACCTGTAGATTTCCATAATAAAACAACCTCATTATTATGAACAATTTCCCCTTCCTCCATGTGGTCCTCTTCCCCTCCATCAATCTCCACTTGTTTAGCATTGCTAATAACCAAAGAAAGTTTCACTATATCATCCTCAAAAATTAATAAAACTAGAAAGCCATTAACAAAAGATTTAGTTAAAATAAAACCAAATTCTTTTGACAGGACACCACCAGCAAGCACATCACAAAAATAGCGAGATTTATGGTCAAAATCATTACCAACAATACCAAAGAAGCATTTATACTAATAATCGAAGCTACATGAAGTTTAACTCATGCCGAGGGTATAAATTAAGATGAAACAGCTGCCATGAGGAAAATTAGAAAGAAAAAACCAAAGGCTGAAAGGCCATAGGTCACAGAAACGCAATATAGCCTTATAGAACCAAAACAGCAGCCAAAATCACCTAAAATAATAGGAACACAATCAAGCTACAACAAGAAAAAATGGTGGAGAGGAGTTAATATATAGACATTAAAATGATGGTTACTAACATACTTATATTAATTCAATTTTGGGTTACTTGAAGGAAGAAAGTAATAATATATATTTTTTTTGAAAAGATACTAGTTGCATTTAAATAAAAGAGATACCAAATACAATCTACTATGTGATAGTACTATTATCACATTCCTCCTTTAACAAAGCAAACAAACCAGAAGAAATCTTATTGTCACAAATATCAACCCAAAGAGAATTAGAAGAACTAGCTAAGTTAGCATAGAAATTAGCTAACTTATTACAATCTCTCTTAGAATAGTGAAATAAAACATTATTAAACTCCTTTAAAAATGATAGCTCTTCTAGTAGTTAGCCTTTAATCAGGGAACTTGATTTGCCAAAAGAATCCTGTAATAATTTGATAATATTATAATTATCCCCTTTAATGATTAAGCCTTTAGCCTCTAACATCCATCTCTAGATGGATAACTTTAAAGAAATAATAGCTTGGAATTCTACCAGTGCAATATCCCAGTGCAAATAAGGAAAACCAAAAGCAAAAAAAAATCTGCCATAATTGTCTCTGAAGACTCCACCAACACTAGCTTTATTATTCCTTAACAAAGTAGCATCAATATTTACTTTAATCCAATCAGGTGGAGGAGGGTGCCAAATATTACAAGACAGTTATGGAAGCTAATTAACACCCCAGTGATTTGATATAAGATTATATTGAAAAGAACTTTCTACTAAGCTAACCACATTTGAAGCTATAAAAGAAGGACTATCTTCAACCCCTCCATGCTTTATCTTATTCCTACTTTTCCAAGAAAAGCATAGTAATGTATAATACATGTTAGTAACAAACAGAATAGAATTAGCTAACCTCTTCAACTCAACTTTGCATTTCACCAACAAAAAAAATGATGGAACCATAAATCCCTATGCATTCAAAACCTCAATAATTTGATTGATCTTCAAGCAATTGGCTAGAATATGATCAATACTTTCAACAACTATAAACCCTCTGGGATAAGAATTATTATCAAATAATCTTCTCTGGTATAATTTTTTTTGGTTGGAATAGTATTATTACATAACCTCCAAAAGAATTGCTCCACTCAAGAGTTTAGCTTCAACTTTTTATTTCTAGAAATCATCAACAACTTGATCTTCATTCACCTCCTCAGATGTTAAAGCCTTTTTTGATCTACCAAAAAATTTGGATATGAGATCTATATGATCCTGTAATAGCCCTAGAAAAATCTTCATTTGAACAATTAGCTTTACAAGTTACTTTTCAAAATATTTCTCCAACCTATCAACATTCCAATCTCCAACTGAGATAAAATAATCCAGAAATTTTGAATCATCTTCAAAATTAATAATAAATGTGGGCCACCTATTCAACCTTCTATCAAGGATCCAAGCATCTTTTAATACATTAATAGAAGAACTAGTTGATACCTTCCATCTCATAATATTTTGAATAAAATTAGCTCCATCCATAATTATCTTACAAGCCGGAGATGAATTGTTCTTTGGTTCCATAAACAAAAATTTTTGACCATACTTAGCAATCAGGATTCTATTTAGTAAAGAGCTAGGATTATTAATAAGATTCCAAGTAAATCTAGCTCTTAAAGGACCAATCTTTGCTGCAGTAGAAAAAAGCCCACGTCCACTTCTCTCCTTTGATGTACACAAAGTGTCGCAAGCAACATAGTGAAGACCATGATCACCATTATGCTTGTTCCAAATAAAATTTATGTACATTTTGTCAAATTCTTTCAAAATAGCCTTGCAGAAGTCTCCACCAAATTTTTTCCAATAAGCTTTAATAAACAAGTGGGAAATACAGTCAGTGCCTGGAGATACATTATTTCCCAAATTACTAATGACATCCAAAATTTCTTTCATAGAGAAATCAATAATCAATAACTTCTTATCCTCCTCCTGAAGCTTGGAAGTAGGAATCATCCAATTATCCAAGATACAATTCCTATATCTCCATTTATCAAGAAAGTAGTTCAAAAACACTTCCTCAATACCTCTTTGATCTTCTACCATAATTCCTTGCATATTCTTCACGTGATTGATCCAATTTTCATTCCTTATACCACTAACTAAAGCTTGAAAAAATCTAGAATTAGAATCCCCTTCCTTCTTCCAACGAGCTCTAGATCTCTGTTTATACCATGTGTTTAACCGAGCAAAATGAACATTCAGCTTTCAAAACTTTTGGACACTGCAATAGCAGATTTTTAGTTAATAGCCAGCCATTATCCACCTCCTCCTCTTAAAGTTGTACACCTCCTTCTTAAGATATACCTTTAAAGATAAGAAGTTATTCAATTTGTCTTTTCTCCAAAAAAATAATGCTCTCAATGTCCTCCTGCATTTAATATTCAAAATCTGGGCAGTCTCTCCATCCGTAAAACCTTTGAAAGGTTTATTTCAGGTAATCTTCATAATTGCATTAGAAGAAGGATAAGAAATAAATATATCTTCAAATTTCAATAAATTACTCATTTTATTAAAAGAATTAAAGATCTTCAAGATAATAGGACAATGGCCTGAAGCAATCCTTTCCATATGACTAACCACTGTAGCATGAATTTTATCTAAGGCTAGGGAATTCAACAAGCACCTATCCAATCTCTCCATAATACGACAACTCCCACTATTGTTGTTACACCAAGTGAATCTAGGTCCCAAAAACTCTCCATGATAATCATTATTATTCATAAGTAACTTCATATCTTTAGGACCTTGAGATAAAGCAAACCTCTTTCCCCCTCTCTTGTCCTCTTGAGAAGACTTTGCCTCACATGCTAGCTCCAAACTATTTTTTTACCCGGTCTTCACCAATAATAACTTCATTATCACAGTTATTTAATGCCTCAAACTTATTTAAACCAATAGGAATGACCTCAGATATAGCATTAGATGCTCCTTTTATTGAATCAACATTATTAACAACCTCACCTTCTTTTAGATCAGCAACAACAACCTCCTTCTGAAAAATAACCTCTAATATACCAATGTTCTGCTTCATATTAGTTTTCAAATAGGAATTAGCTACAGGTTCAACTGGCTTAAAACTATCTTTCTTCACCGCAACCTTTTCAGACCATTTCCTTACTTCCTTCATTCTGATTGCCTTTTTCCCAAGGAAAGATAACTTGGGAACTATCTTCTTTTTACCATAATTCACATGCACCCATGGACCAAAAGAGTTATCATCCTTCTTCGAAACACCAGCTGACTTTTCATGTTCTGGATTATTAACCAAAGCTTCTTGATCTCCAACATAACATATTTTATCAAGGCAGTTTTTATTGAAATGGCCAATTCTACCACAGTCATAACAAAAAGTAGATATCTTCTCATATTCTACTTTTTGGAAGAAATTACCATACATTCCTTCAACCCACACCCCTAATGGGAGTTTTTCCTCCAAAGAGACTCTTACAAAAACTATAGCAAATTCATGTCTTCCCCACTGAAACATATTTTAGTCTAAGATGATTGATTTTCCCACTTTAGAAGCTATAATAGCTACATTTTCTTTATCCCAACTAATAAAGCCTTTGAATGAGGATGGAGAAAAATTGGGAGTCCACTTGTCCATCTCAATAATGCATTTATAAACCAGGGACATTCCAAAAGAACACACTCCATTACTTTAGCTATTAAAAATGAACAAAGCACCCATCCTTTTGTGAGTAAACTAATACATATACCAGGTGACTAATGAACTTTTAATTTAACCATGACCACAAATAATTTCTAAATGATATATTATTCATATATATATAATTCAATAGTTAGTATTGGACTTACACTTGTTGTGTATAACTTCATTTTAAGCAACAATAAGGATGATATTGATTAGGATAATTACTTATGATCATTCAAATTAAAATTGAATAACTTTGATCATTCAAAAATACATCTAAATACTGAAGTATTTTCTTAAATTTTGATAATCTAAAATTATCAATTTGTTTTTGGTTTACTATGGTAATTAATAGGTGATAACAACATTTCTTAAGGATAAGAAAAAGTTTAACATGGGGGAAGTTATTAAGTATAAATTTTGTAGGCTTCTAGTATCTTAAATATTAGTAAAAATATTATTTTTAGTTGATGTTGTGTAGGAATGTCTCAGAAAAAGATCATTTATTAGCCATCTAATTCATGATCAAACAATTGAGATATAACACCCCAAATCATGAGAGGGTTATATGGTTACGTGGAATGACTTAATTAGGATATTCCTTTAAAATGAAATGATAATTATGATCTTGATTATGTCTTCAACAACCCATATCTCTTAGTAGTTATTAACATGTTTTACCTTGATCTATATAGCTGCTCTATAGAACCCTAAAAAATGATCTAGTAGGATTTATTGAAGTAAAGTGATCAGAAAGATTTCATTATATTTAATAAGTCTAATGATGGAAGCTTTGTGTTCAAAGTGGTTTGACATTTTATTAGGAATTTACAACTTAAGACGATGATTTTCTCTTCCATTTAGCAAAAGGTATCCCGATTTTTTATTTTATATTAATGTGGGGAATTTTCAACAATTATATGTCAGTTGATACTATCTTAATGAAAAAAGGTTCTTTTATTATTTCTTAATGCCAATGTTGCATATTGAGAATTTGAATAATGTTTTTGCTAATGGGCCTGTTGCTCTTAAAGTTTGGTTTTATTTTAACAATGTGTTTACCTCTCAATTTTGTAAGACCTATTCCAACATTAATATTATCATGCATGATTGGGTGGTTCCTATTAAGAGGCATATTAGAAATGTGTTACCCATCAATATTTGTTAGTTTCTTTGGAAAGTAGGAACGAGGCTAACCATGAGAGTATTACTATGAAAGCCTCATCCATTATCCTCAAGAATAAGGACAAAGTAAGATAATTATATTTGTCTATGTTGATTAATTTGGATTATTTTAATAATTACTCTTAAATTGCCAAGCAATTTGGTATTTTTGGTGTTTTGGTTAATAGAAATTTCTCTAAAAACATTTTAGTTAATTTGATTAAACTTTATGTAGGTTGCTACAAACTTAATACTAATGGTGCATTCAAAAGTATGAAAGCTGGCTGTGGTGGTCTCATCCATGACTTCAATGGCCATATTATTGCAGCTTTTGTGGGTCCTTCTGATACCAATACTACAATTATGGCTGAAATTTAGGCTTTAAAGTTTGGGTTACAATTATGCATTTCTCTTGGGCATACTAATGTCTGGATTAAAAGTTATGCTATGCTTTTGATTGATTATTTTTTTGATAATTCCATTACCAATCCTTCTTACTTCTATATTATTAAAGAGATTGAAAAATTATTGTCTCTTATCAATTTTTCTATAAATGCATATATTGGGAAGGGAATGCTGCAGCTGACTTTTTAGCTAAATTGGACTGTAACATGTTGGATTTTATGGAATTTTCTAGATCTTCTCTTCTGCCCAGTATGTTGGGTTTAGCTAGGCTTGATTGTATGGGAATACCTTATGTTAGTGTTTCTTAGTTTTTTTTTCTTTTGGATCTTTTCCTGTTTTGTTTGGTTGTTGTGTCTTTGTTCTTTATGTTGGTTCACATATCCATGGCTAGTTTTTTTAACTCTCTATTTGAATCTTCTCTTAATTATTTACTGGGTGTTCTTATGGATGAGCTCTTTTGTTAGTTGGTTAAATTTAGCTCCTCCTGTGTGGGTGGGATCCTTTTTTTTATGGATTTACTTACTGCTAGCTTTACTTTCATTACATCTGCATTTGGAAAGGTACTTCTACATGTTCATCCATATTTTTATTATTGAGGTTGTCAAGTTAGGGTGGCTGAATCATTCTGATATCATTATTTTATTATTTCTCTTTTTTATGTAGAAGAATCATAGGTCCAGATTCATTACTATTCTATTTATGGCTTTCAGGCATAATGGTTAGTATGGGAATGGTGTTAATGTCTTGGCCCCTTTTATGGGTCTGCCTTGTACTGGGTTTGTTCATTCTCCAGTTATTATGGTTTGGCTCCTAAGGTTGCATATTTTGGGAGGCCCAATTTTTGGCACAGATGGGTGCATCTTTGGCTTTTAATTCTATCAAAATTATCTTACTTTGGTCTTACTGTGTATATGCATTCTATTATTACTATTTCATGCATTTATTATTCCTTAAATATTGTTCTATTTCATGTTATTGAGGGATACAAAATGTCTAAGGATTTGTTGCGCTACATTGCTGGTAAGCTCCAAATGGCTTCAAACAGAGATTTTTGCATCCTTTAGCTTTTTATTTTGATAATTTATAATCCTACCTATATCTTATTATATAAGGTTTTTTTTTGTAGTCTGATTCTCATACAGATTCAAGGGATTGAGGTTTTTGTGGACAAGATAGATAATTTTTATAGGAATATTGTGCCAAAAGTTTCTATTATCTTCTTCCTTTTTTGGGTAAAGGCTTTTGTTTGCATTAGAATGTTACTAGATTTTTTTTGTTAATTATAGAACAGGGAACCATCGACTCAAATGTTTTCTTTTTTATTTATTTTGTTTCTCTTTCGAGTATTATAGAGTAGAAGGTTCCCTCTAAGGACCTTTTAATATATTTTTATATTAACTCATAGGCCCCATAGTGGGTTGCGCCCCCACCCCCCTCCCCCCTAAAAAAAAAGTAAATTGATCAACCCAATAACTAGATGGCCATGAATTGACAATTGCTATATAATATCCTAGATATATAAATTTTTGAGCTTAAGATTGGGGAATAACATGATGCCATGGTCAATTGATTGAATTTGGATTACAATAAGTTTATCTGGATCAAATGAGTGTTTCCTCTTTTGGTAGTAGCTACTATGGAGAATGGGATTGGAAGATTAATTGCAAAAAAAGATTATCTCTCCATAATTCACTTGAGCTTGTACTCAGAAGCTATTAGAGGGCTAGTGATAATTGGGGATTTGTTGCTATAACTCTCAAGAAGCTCATGGAATAGAATTTAAAAACCAAGATCTTCTAAAAATATAGGTTCTTCTATGCATTTTGAAATGAATATGGATGTGAATTCATCTATGGTCGGACATACCAGGCTATTAGGCCTATTCAATGAGGTCAAATGAAATGTTAGTAGGTGTTTAGAGCTAGGTGGAGGCTTGAATGAGTTGATAAGGTTGAATTTAGAATTACACTATAAATATGCTCGAATTTTAGAATTTTTTGGCTAATTGAAGCTTAGTGGGGGTTCACTTGAGCTGGGCAAAGTTAAGGGACATTTATTCCATGCTTTGAGTGATATAGGTATGCTTGGTATGGTTTATAGTAATTCATATTAAGTTTCAACCCATTCAGAAAAACTTGGTTTAGCCAAATTAGACTGGCGCAATTCTACCCAAGGCAAGGGTTGACACATACTTGCAGGGGTTTGAGTCAAAGATATTGAGAGGTTTAGATATAATTTGTTAGGACACATACTAGCAGGGGTTTGAGTCAAAGATATTGAGAGGTTTAGATATAATTTGTTAGGAAATCTCTGCATGTGAAGTAGGTCAACTAAGGTTAGTTGAAAATCTTGAAAGTGCGAATCAAATTTTAAAATAAATAATTCATGCACTGCAACAAAATAGAACACCACCTACATTGATATAATGGCATAATCCCATATCACTCCATGCATCATATACTTATAGGAAGAGGCACCGCAACCCATGTAGATTACTCAACCCCTTCCAAAATATTAGGTTTCATTCTTGTGCCATGCTAAGAAACATATCCCACACTTGCACGATACACTGTAGGACATATCTAGTATCGATATTTAAACCATTTGCACTACAACATAGCATGCATGCAAGTCATTCATCAAGTCATAAAGTGGAAGTCCAACACACTTGGGTTCCCAAATCTAATATTTGATTAACTTTGTAGGAGTTCTCTCACAAAAGGACTATTGAGAGCATGTGGTATATGGATAGTAGATGCTCAAGGCAGATGACTAGAGACATGAAGCAATTTATCACATTGGAGGCCACGGTAGGAAGAAAGGTTACACTTAGAGATAATAACACTAGGAAGCTGGTAGGTAAATATATAATTGGTAATTCTATGAATTTTATTATTGAAAATGTATTATTAGTAGATGGCTTGAAACATAACTTTTTTAGCATAAGTCAAATGTGTGACAAAAGTTAAAAAAAAAAAAAAAAATTTATTGGTTGGTTGATTAGTTTAGATGGGAATACTATTTTTGAAGGAAAGAAAATTAATAATATGTGCATGCTTGAATTAAATTATATTCAATCTACTAGTTCTCTTTCCTTGAAAATAATTACTGATGAATACTAACAATGACATAGGAGACTATGCAATGCAAGCATGAAAATATAGTAGAGCCTCAGAACCCATTGTCTACATATTGGAGATATTCATTTAGTCATCCTAAGGACCTCATCCTTAGAGATCCATCAGTAGGAGTAAGATCTAGGCATTGTCTTATAAAGGAGGTTAACTACTCTTCTTTTATCTCTATGGTAGAACCCTCAAACATTAATCAAGCTTTATTTGATGAATTCAGGATCCTCGCAATGCAAAAGAGTTGAATTAATTCGTTAGGAATGATATTTGGGAGTTGGTTAGTATCCCAAATACCTGATCTTTGTAGGAACTAAATGGATTTTCAAAAATAAGATTAATGACTTTGGCATAATAATTAGAAATATTGCTAGATTAGTAGCTAAAGGGTACAATCAGGTTGAAGGAATTGAATTTGAAGAGGCCTTTTCTCCTGCAACTAAACTAGAAGTCATTAAGCATTATTAGCCTTTTCTTGCTTTAGAGGATTGAAGTTATATCAAATGGACGTTAAAAGTTCCTTCGTAAATGGGGTAATTAAAGAAGATGTATATAGTAATCAACCCTTAGGTTTTGAGAACTCTAAATTTCCCAATCATATATTCAAGCTTAAGAAGGCATTATATGGATTGAAGGAAGCTCCTAGGGCTTCTTATGAAATGCTGAGCACTTTCCTCTTGGATATTGCTTTTGTTAAGGATAGCATAGACACCACACTATTCCTAAAGAAAGAAGGAGAAGATCTTCTCATTGTTCATATTTGTGTTGATGATATACTATTTTGATCTACAAATAAAAAACTTGTGATAAATTCTCAAAAATAATGAGTGAGGAGTTTGAGATGAGCATGATGCGAGAGCATACCTATTTCCTTGGTTTTAGTGTGACACAAAGGGATGATGAAAATTTTCTTAGCCATTCAAAAAGTTTTAAAGATATTCTTAAAAATATGATATGGGTAATGCTAAGGCAATCAATACTCATATAAGCTCCACCATTTAATTAGATAAGCATCCGAATGAAAAATCAGTTGACCAGAAAAAGTATAAAGGGATAATTAAATCACTTTTTCCTTAACTTCCAACAGAATTGATATCATGTTTAGTGTATGTATTTGTACTTGATTTTAGGTTGATCCCAAAGAATCCCATATTAGTGTTGCTAAGAGAATTCTTGGATATCTTCTAGGAACCCAAAACCTAGGAATCTGGTATCCTAGATATAGTACTTCTTTCAAATTCATAGGATATTCTAATTAGGCCTTTATATGATGTAAAGTTGATAGGAAAAGAACTTTTGGAACCTATCAATTCATATGATAATATTTAGTCTCCTAGTCCAATAGAAAACAAAACTATAGCCCTATGTGTTCTAATTCAAACTAATGGAGTGGATATTGAAATGTTAAATGATTAATGCCAGCTGGAGGGGGAGAACATTAAGCAGGGGGAGATATTGGATCAAAACACTAATTCTTTTATGGTTATTCAAGAAGGCTTTAATAGTGGCTCTATGTCTTCTCCTACTTCCAAATGGAATGCCGAGAATAATGAAGAGACTTCATTAAAGTCACCAAAAAGAAAAATAAGAATAATAAGATTAATAAGAATTTGGTTGGATATAACAAAAGGGTAACAAAAGCTTTGAATATTTCTTCATCATCGAATGGTTAAGGATCTCATTTGGAATATTAAGGGATGGGGTCCACCTTGTCAAGGAATAAGGTTAGAAATCTTTGTAAGATTCATAATATTAATTTTCTTGTTTTAATTGAACCATTACTTTCTTCTTCTAACTTTTATTCCATGAATATTAAGTTGGGTTTTCATTCAGCTTTTTGTAAGTGTTCTAATAAGATCTAGATTTTTTGGAATAATTTAAGAAATTTAAACATTATTGTTGATTTCCCTTAATCTGTGCATACTAGTATTAGCATTTTCCAATTTTCTTTTTTTCCTAAATATGAAAGGAAAACACTTTGGAGTCAACTATGTTTTTTTTCCTAATATTAGGCCTCTTGGGATGATTGGTGGTAATTTTAAAACTATTACAAATTTTGCTGAAAGAATTGGGGGTAAAGCTCCTAACATCCATGCCATGGAAGATTTTTATGATATGATTTCTTATTGCAATATTTTTGATATTGGTTTTAATGGGAGTCCTTTTACTTGGAACAAAGGTACTATGTGGTAATGATTAGATCGCATTCTTTTAAATGATTTTTGGATATTTACATTTCCTATGACTCATATTGAACATTTGACTAGAACTTTACCTGATCATTCTCCTCTTCTTTTAAATATTTTATTGCAAAATGGTAGCACTCATCCTCCTTTTAGATTTCAAAATTTGTGGATCCTAGATGATTCTTTTGCTAATATTTTTCATCATAAGTATAATGCTCTTTTATTTCCTTATGATAATGTTGGAGGTATGACTATATTATGGCCTAAGCTCAAAAGGCTCAAGCAAAAATTTACTTGGTGGAATAAGTGTATTTTTAAAAATATTTTCTCTAACATTCTGCAGGCAGAGAATTTAGTGAATCTTACTGATAATAAGTATATGAATGTCTCTCTCCTGAGACCCTTTCTTTTCTTAATGAAGCTAACTGTAGCTTGTTCAAGCTCCAAGAAAAAGAGGAAGCTTTTTGGAGACAAAAGGATGCTTCTAGCTTTTTAATTGAGGGAGAAAAAAATACTATTTTTTTCTTAATATTGTTAATTACAAAAAAGTGGCTAGTCATGTTCAAAAAATCACTTATCCTAAAGGTGTTTCTATTGTTCTTTATGATTTGATTTTATGATTTTGATATTGATTATTTTCTGCAGGTTTTTAATAAAGGTTTCACTCTAGATTTGAATATTGATTGTTTTTTTATTCCTTCTCTTATTTCTGAAGAGGATAATATGCTTCTTACTAAGATGCCAATTGAAGATGATATTTCGTTGACTATTAAGAGAATTAATGATGATTCTATAGTTGGCCCTGATGGTTTACTACTAAGTTTTTCCAAAACTATTTGTCAAATATTAAAGATGATATTGTGAAAGCTGTGGTGGATTTTTTCATAGGTAATACTTATCCTAAGTGTTTTTACTTCCACTTCTATTGCTTTAATTTCTAAAAATGATGTCATTAATTTAAAAAATGATTATTGTCCAATTAGTTTGTGTTCTTTTTTCAATAAGCTTAATGCTAAATTCTTATGGGAAGGCTTTTTGTGATTTTACCTAAAATCATTTTCTTGGAGCAGACATGCTTTGTCAAGGGTAGATCTATGTTTATAATATTTTACTAGCCAAAGAGTTACTTCAGTACTTAAAAGCCAAAATGTTTTGGGTGGAATATTATTCTTAAGGCTGACATTTCTAAAGCTTATGATAATTTAAATTGGGATTTTCTCTACATGATGTTGCAAATTAGGAATCAAGATTGAGATTGTGATTTTTTTTTGATAAAAAATATTATTGTTATGATTTTATTATTTCTCCTAGCATATATTATATATTTATGTTTGTTTCTGTGTGTACTATTTTTTCAGGGGAATTATATACTACTTCAGATTGCTGAAGACTTCAAGATATGGTAGAATATGTATTTTTTTCTTTTTATTTTTATTTTTATTTTTTTTAAGACAAGGTAGAATATGATTTCATGTAATAAAGTACGTATATCTTTATTTTTATTTCTTAAGTCTGAGTGAGTGTGATTATAATTGGGATACTGCAAACACACACAGAGAATGAGTGATAATTTTTTTTAACTGATCATACTATATGATATCTAATTGTAATTTATGATTTGACATGTTTTTCCTTCCAGATTGCAGTTAATCAAGCCATGGCTTGAATTTTTGAGTTGTTTGTATAATATAATATGAATTCTATCACTTGGAGAGTGTAAAAGGCGATGATTCTCTACCGCATTGGGTAAGTGGAAGAGAGATTGTAAGGGCTGCTTCACATTATAGTTGGGATAAAGGAGAGTCGCTATTATTTAGTGCAATACCTGGAGGAGTCTTCAAAGAGTTAATGTAGGTCATGTTGGGCTGAGCAACTATAAAATTTGGTATTCTTCTATTGTCTTTAATTTTCTCGCATTTTTATTTTCTTCTTTTAAAATTTTATGGTTAAAAAATCCTCTGTGATAATAATTTCTATAAATAACTACATATTTTAGGATTAGTGTTATAATTTTCTAAAAAATCTAAAAAGGTTTTCAAAAATTCAAGAATTGTTTTTTATAACTAATTCACCTCCCTCTTGGTTAGCCTTGGGATAGTTCTATAAATTCTAACAACCTTCACAAACTTTCAAGTGGTATCAGAGCCAATTTTAAAAATTAAGGTTTAGATTACTTTTTTGAAAAACGATCATGACTAATTTTGGAAATTAGAAAACTATTGAAGGATATTCGATCACTTAACCACCTTTATTTTATATCATTTCCTTAGGATTTTTGTAAAACTTGCATGTCTACTTTTCTATAATCACTTGACTAAAGCATGTGGATATTAGTACAAGATGGTTATACTAGACCTACTAGAATTATTGATGGCATTAAAATTGAATCATCATTTACTGAATGGACTTTAGAAGAATGAGAAAAAGCATAATTAAATGTGAAGTGTTTAAATAGTTTTTTTTTTGTGCTTTAAAATTTGAGGATTATATATATGATTCTTCTTCCAAAACTTGAAAAAAACATGGGATAAACTTTAAATAACTTATGAAGGAATAAATGAGGTAAAATAATCATGACAGGGACATATAAATCAATAAGATTCATACCATAGAGACATATCGATCAACACCAAAGAATTAATTTTAATATAGCGACACTGTCCTTCTCTATTTTCAAGCATAACTGTATTATAGCCGTTTGTTCTGTAGTGCATAACAACACCGTTATGCCAAAAATTAACATAATAGAATTGGGTGTCTCAGGAAAATTCAACATATGAGCATCAAACTTTCCATCATTGTGATGTTTGAAATTCAATCCATACACCACAACACTTACACTTCAACACACCATGATAGTGCAATTATAACTACTATGAGATTCACTAAAATAGTAAAGAGTTAAACTGTTTCAAGCTATAAACATGCTACATCACTTAACATCATAGCAGAGTTGATATTCCAACTTCAAGGTGCCACTTCACTTTTTTTTACGCAATGCCACCCTGTCTAATATTGTGGTGCTCAAATCTAATCATGAAGCTACTATAAATAGAATTCTGCTCTTTTATTTGTGTAGTTAAGTTCCTAGAGTGCAATTGCATAACACTTTAGTGAATTTCCTTAGTGCGCCCTTAAAGTAAAATCTAATAAAGTCCATGGAAGTGAAAGATGTAATCTTTTGAGGGAAATGGAACCCAAATGAGAGGTGACTCCCGAATGAGAAGATTTAGATGGTCAAGCCATCAAAATCTAAAAAAATGTCATCATAGGGGTTTTCACAATATTTTTAGGATATAATTCAATAATGTTTAGGGAATTTAAAACTTATAAACTTCAGCATAAATTTTAGATCCAGTCTAACTTTTTGGACCCATCCTTTCAAAGATTTAACACATTCAGGAAAAATATAGATATAACGGCTATAATGTTTTTTCAATTTATCATAACATTATTTTTAACACTATAACCATAGTATTACTGAAGATATCATCCATTTATGGGTAACATTGGATGATCTCCTTTATAATTAATTAGTTAACAAGATCCCACTTGGTATGATTTCTCAACCATGAGTGGACCTTCCCAAGTTTGTTCAAATTTATTGTCTATTTTTTGAATGGCTAATATAGGTCATCACATAACTAAAACCAAGTCTCCTACTTGGAAAGTTCATAGATAAACCAACTTATTATGTGGTTTAATCATTTTGGCTTTATATAACTTGAGATTATACTAAGCATACAAACACTTTTCTACTAGACCTTCGAGTTTATCTAGTCTAAGTTTTGCTTTTTTTCCCATTTGTTGTCTTCTGCTTGATGGCTATATGTATTGAAGGAAGTTGTACCTCCAAAGGGAGATTAGCCTCTACTCTAAAGACCAAAGAAAATGGTGTAGACTGAGTAGGAGTTCTATATATGCTTATGTATGCCCATAAAGCTTCTCCTAACTTTTCATGCCAATATTGTTTAGTGTTATCTACTATCTTCTTAAAATATTGAACTAATGTTTTATTGAAGGCCTCAACTAACCAATTATCTTGAGGTTAATATATTATTGAGTATCTCAAATCAATGTTGTGACATTTTGTAAAGATCTTTATTTTAGTACTTCTAAATGATAGATCATTTGTTGATATGATTTTATGAAGAATATTGAATCTATATAAGATATGGTCTTTGAAAAAGTTTAGAATATGATGGGTTTCAACTTCTCTTAAGAGAATTACTTTAGCCCATTTTGGAAAGTAATATGTAGCTGCTAATATGAACTTATGGCCTCTAGAGGATGGTGAATCAATTTGACCAACAATATCCATACGCTAGCTTTTAAATGACTATAAAGCAAATATTGGATAAAATACATTTGGTGGTTGATGTACAATCACTCCATGTACTTGGCTTTGATGAAAATAATGTGCAACTTTCATGCAATCATCAATAATCAATGGAAAATAATACCTCATTCATTTAATTTCATTTTCATTTTTTGTTTAGACTAGTGTGTAATGCATAATCTAGTATATACTTCTTGTATGATATTCTATGCTTCAATTTACTTAAACATCGTAAGAACATCTGATGAAATGATATTCAGTATAAGGTGTTGTTAATTAAAGTAAAAGAAATAGATCTCCTCTTCATTTGATCAGCTACCAATCTATAAGGAGGGAGCTTATTTTCTCATAAGCAATTGATGAAGGTTTTTTTTTCAATCCAATTCATTATCTACTACAAAAAATAATTTTCACCTCAAATAAGGATTTTTTGTTTATATATTTGAACTATAAAGGTGATAAGACTTTATGACCTTGTACCTCTTTTGTAATTTAATCATCTTTAAGACACGAAAGAACAATTGATAATTCTTTTAGGTCATCTTCCATGGTGTTATGTTCATCACGAATCTTATTTAATGTTACATTTGGAATATTCTTAAGGAGATGCATTATATATTGATGACAAAGAATTAAGTTTTCCTTTAATAATTGATAAGTGCTAATTATTTGATTAATCACTAATTATGAATCTTTATAAAATTTTATTTCTTGAATTTCATAAATGATTCTAAACTCTAACCAAGTTATCAGTGCCTCATACTCAATTTCATTATTTATACAAGATTCTAATATATGGTAAGAGTAACACAATAAACCTTTATATGGCATAACAAACAATATACTGATTCTAACTTTCCCTAATGAAATATGATCAAATACTCCATGTCGACTAAAAACATCACCATTAATATATAATTCTCAAGTTATCTTTTCATTTAATTCTAGAATCATCATTTGTTCATCTAGTAATTCATCATTTATCAAACAGTCATCCTACACTAGATGAGCTACTAAGAAGTCTTCCATATCTTTGCCTTTCAAAACACATAAAGGAATTAATGTAATTTTAAACTACGATTGAATCATTGTCCATTGAGCTAATCTTCATGATAGCATTGGATGAGTTATTAGATACTATAGGGAATTTACTCTTGATATTAGATTCACTTTATGAAAGAGCATATAGTGCCTCAACTTTGAGCGGTGAAGATTATGGCTAGAAAATATTTCTCTATCTGAGGATAATTTACTTCAATTAGAAGTAAATAACAACTTAAATTGTAAAGTACATTATCCTTTCCTTCCTCATTAACCTAAGCTAATAAGGCACCAAGATATTCAATTAAGGTTGTAGCAAAAAAAATTAAGAGCTTTCCTGAGAAGGGAGTAGCTAATATTAGAGGAGTTGTCAGATACTACTTTATATTGTTGAATTCTTTCTAGTAATTTTTATCCCATTGAAAGAAAGCATTTTTTTTTTTTGCATAATCCTAATAAAGGTTAACATCTGCCAAAAATATTTGATATAAATCTTCTAAGGTATGCTAATAAACCTTGAAAAATATCTCAATTGGGTAGGACTTTTTGGTGACAACATTCTGTTATTGGTTTTATTTTCCTTAGATCAATATTGAATCCATAGTGACAAACCACAAAACCCAAAAAATTCCCTAAAGTGAAGCCAAAGGCACACTTCAAATGATTCATTTTTAAGTTATACTAATACAACCTATGCAAAATTATTCTCAAGTCATAAAAATGTTCATATCTTTTAAGAATTTTAATGATTATATCATTGACATAACATTCCACCTTAAAGTAGATAAGTTTGTCAAAAATACTTCTCATTTCTTGCTGGAATATTGCTACAAGATTCTTCTTGCTAAGGGGAAGTGGAGAGCAGATAGTAGAGAAGCGAAGAGCACAATTTTGGTGAATCTTTGGTGATTGGAGGTCCTCCATCGGCCCTGTGTGGCTGACGGAGATCCTTGGTGGAAATCTTCTTCTATGTCAAGATTTTGATGGCTAAAGGAGTTTTTGGTGGAGCATCTAATCTTAATGCGATTTTGAGGAAGCTTTGGTTGGTAGAGGTTTTCTATTGGCCTGGTGGGGCTGAAATTTACTCTTGGTGTGGATTTTTTTTGTTGATTTTTTTATCTTATTTACTTTTGTCTGAAGATGATTTTGGTGTAGCAGCTATTTTGAAGTTGATTTTGGTGGAGGATTGCCTAATCGCGGTTCTCCTACGGCTTGATTTGGAGAACATTTGTGCTTGTTATGTTTCAACTGGTGTTAGATCTGAGATATTCTTGATTGATTATGGTGAAAATACAAGTTCGAAGGTGAATTTCGATGAGTTTATTCGTTGGATTGATGTTGCCTACAGTAATTCTTGGAATGAATTTTCAGCTTGGTTAAAATTTGTTCTGGATTTTTTTTGGGTTTATTGCTTTTCTTGATTCTAGATTTCAGTTTGATAGTATTCTTGGTGTGTTATCTCTTGATGTTCAAGATATTTTTGGAGTATGGAAGTTTAGATTGTAGACGTGGATCTCTCTATTATGAAGAACCAATTTTAGGTTTCTTGAAGATTCTTGGAGATAATTCTGCTACTTTTGCCGCTGGTTATGCAACTATTTGGATGGCTTTAATTGGACCTTCCAAGGAAGATAGTTCAAAAATAAGTTTTGGTAAAGACAGAGTTATTGAAGCAATTTATCTAATGTTGTTTGGTTCATGTATGGAAGGTTGTTTGGATCCTCATAGATGTATTGGAGCTAGCTTTAGGTGGGAGGTTATCCCATCAAGGTTTAAGAATGTTACTTCCTTATTCTTTGAAGATCATGTCTTATTTGTTGAAGACTTGAAAGAATTGAATATTACTAGTTTTCACTTGCCAGTGTGATATGTGTGGTGGTGATTATCATTTTGTATGGATTTAGTAGTGTAGAGATCGATTCTTGGCCTCTTGATGTGGGAGTCAGTGTTATTGCTTCTTTGACTTTATTTTGTTCATCCAAGGTGGTTGTTGTTGAACACATTGATGATGGCATTAGGCACATTGATGATGGCATTAGGTGGTATCATATCCCAAATAAACTAATGGATGCTATTACTTTGATATTTGAAGATCAAGTTTTGTTTGTTGAATACTTGAAGGGAATGAAGATTTTAGAGTTCTTATCTATCAGCGGGTTGACTACATTGATGCGTTTTTCTGGTTGAAGTCTATAATGTTGAGGTGGTTGTTTGGCCTCTTGATTTTTAGTTTATCATCGTTGTGTTTTTGCAGTATGATTTTAGAGTAATGGAAGTTGAGATTCTATCTAGTTGTCTTTTTTTATCTGCTTGGGAACTCTGGGATACTAACCAATCTTTTTTGGTTATTTTAAAAATTTGGTGTCCCCAACACCCCAACTAGTTCAAAATGAGGATTAGTGGATTTTATTTCCTTTCTCTTTTTTTATTTTGCAAATACACTTTTTTATATGCTTTATTTTCTTTTCTTTTATTTTCTTTTCTTTAGGACTTCCTTTCCCTTTGTTTGGAAATGGAAGTTTTTTAGTTTTCTTTCTTTTTTAGCTTGTAATAGTTTTTTCTTCCTATTTTAATGCAATTTGCATCTTCTAAAAAAAATGGTGTATAATTTTATCTTCAGGAGTCATTTTTATTTGATTATATCCAGATGTACCATTCATAAAGGAGAATATTGCATGGGAAGAAGAAATATATACTATTAGTTCTTATACATGGAGCAAAAACAAATCTTTAAGACCATTTTTTGTTTAGATCTCTAAAGTCATACAGACACGGATTTGACTATTCTTTTTCTTGATTAAGATAATGCTAGCTAACATGGTTGAATATTTCTCTTCTCCGATAAAACAAACATCAATTAACTTTTAACTTCAAATATTACTTGTTGTTCAAGCATCGATTGAGGTGCTCATTTAAGTGGGATCATTTCTAGTAAAATTTCTAGCTTATGAACTACTAATTCTTGAGATAATCTAAGCATTTCTTCATAACTCCAAGTAAAACACTCTTCGAATTATTTAAGTAACCCGATCACTTACTTTGCCTTATCCTCCTTTAATAAAGAACTTATGAAAATCAAATGAGGAACTTATTCACTACCCATATTTCTTTTTTCTAAGTCATCAATGGTAGATTTGATCCCCTCATCATGTTGTGGAGGTGCATCCCAAACTTGAGAGTCATCCGGGTAATCTAAAGTTTTAAATAGATTTGTTAGAAACTTTAATGTTCACTAAAATAAAAACTATCATAATCTTGATTATTTGACATAACTAAGAATTATTCATTATCTTCAAATGAACATTGAATTGTAAAGATGGAACCTAATCTTGATACATATTTATAATATTTTATATTCCACATGTTTTTGAACTATTGAGCTTCACCTCTTGTCTAACTTCGTGGTGTTAAACCTTGCTTAATTAACTTATTTTCTTAACTTGAGTATTAATCAAAAGGGAGTTCTATTACATCATCCATAAATGGATCATTAAGGGTTACATTATTTTTAGTGGTTTTCCCAATTTAAGGTATAAATATATTAGCTTTGGTGTTCGATTTTAAATGAAAAGAATCTTTCATCTCCAACCTTCTTTAAATCACTTTGGGAGAATGGGGTTAGGGTAACAATTTCCACATTCTTTCATAACCTCTCTTTAGTAAATTTATTCAAATCATATTCCCTCATAATTTAAACCATGCCCTCATTGATATCTGCTTCTATAGAGATTTTAAACTTTAGTTCGTTTATATGATTCCTATATTCTACAACTTATGGATTTTTATCAATCATATATGATTCCTCCTCCAAGCTAGATTCAAAATTGATATGTATTAAAGGTGCCTTTATTTACATATTATTCTTTTCTTTTTCTTTTACTTTTTGAATTTTTTCATCGTTGGCCTCTTTCTCTAGATCAATGAGTCACTCTACCTCCTCTTTGTGAAGGATGAGCAGGTGACAAACAAACATTGTGTTTGAGATCTGAATGCTTTTCTTTTTTTTTTTCTTTCTTTCTTTTCTTTTGCTGCTACTTTAACAAATTTCAAATTTTAGAGAAGGCAGTCAACTTATGCAGATAGTATGAAGCATCTTCGTACATACAAACTTCATGAATTGAAAATGGTTGCAAGTTACCCTTAATACATTGCTTTACCCCCTCGTGAGAGTATTTAATACACTAATAAATGGTGCGATGCACCATTCTATACTCACAGAGCTAAGGTTTACCCAACGGAGTGTTAAAGTAATTTTTAGAATCTATTATATAAAATTTGGTTTCAATGTTTAGGTTTCTTATTTTTAAAATAAGTGTTAATGAACCCTAATCCCTTTCATCCTTTTTGTTGAATTCTCATAACATCTACTTTCAAGTATGCAAGAGTTTTAAAAGTCATATTGTTGTCCGATGCACCAGAATCATAAAGAACATGAGAAAATTTTAAATTATCTATGTTCATATAAATATGTACCATATGATTAGGCTTTGTTATTCCCAAGAGAAAATCTTCTTTCAAGAGTGTAAAACCCAAATTTCCTTACAGGATATCAAGCTTCTTCTAACAATATTAATTCTAGCTGAGCCATCTGAGCCATATAGGATTTTGGATCAACTATAATTTTAATCATAGCCTCTCTCATATCTTTAGAAAGAACTAAAGCATCATAGATAATCAATTTTGAACGTACCTTTTTGAGATGAGCAAACACATTATTATCCACTTTAGGAATATTTGAATTAACTACATCTAAATTTGGATGAATTGATGTTAAGGTTTTTGGATTATCAAACTAAACATCACATTTTTTAGCAAGAAGGTTATTGTCATGATTTTAATTTATTAATACTAGTAGGATTTGGTTAAAATGAAATGCTTCATGTATTTGTTTAAATTCTATTCGTATTACTAATCTACTTCTTTATGGTATCCTTAAGTTTTTTTCTTTTTGTTTTTCCATTACCATTTTTTATGCTTTCAATTCTACTGTTGAAAGGGTTAATCTCTAGAATGGTAATCTTAATCTTTCCTTTAATATTTCTACGGCTTGGAATTTACTTAATGATTTTAATTGTTGTAAATTTGCTAACAATAAGTCATGTGGTAATTATCTTTCTTGTAGAAAATTGGGCAAATTTAATAATTATATTTTTAATTTTTATTTTACTGTGCTTTCTTCGATAGTCCATTTTTTTACTTAGTTCAATCAGCAAAGAGATAATCCTATTCATATTAAATTTGATAGGGATTTTGCGAAGAATTCTTGGATGGATCTTTTTCCATTTTTTTATTATATTGTTAAAAATCGCTCTCCTCTTATTATTTACAAGAACAATAAAATTGCTTCTAGTAATAGATTTATTTTAAAAAATTATTGGTGCACTAATTTTGAATTTTGTAATTTGATTTTTGAGGTATTTTCTACTCCCTTTGTCTGGTATCCTAGTCATAAGCTTTATGTAAAATTACATATTCTGAAAGGGCTAATTAAAAAGCAAGCTTGGGCCACCTCTAAGCATCTCACTATTCATATTGAGTCTATTTAAAAGAAGTAAAGTAACATGTGCGATCAAATTTAGAAGGCTCCCCTGAATCAAAATCTTAATTTGGCTCTTATTAATGTTAATTCTCTTCTTAAAGATAATCTTTCTTGTTGGTCTTCTTGGATTATTCAAAGGGCTAAATTAAAATGTGTTTCATTTAGAGAAGATGATTTAGGTTTTCTTTACTCTAAAATTAGATGTAGGCAAAAATTTAATAAGATTCATGGTATCTCTTCTTCTCATGGGATTGAAATAGATCCTAATAGCATTGCTTTTATTTTTTAGCACCATTTAAAGCATTTTTTAATTCTCCCTCTTCGAACTCTGCTTCTTCCTTTACTATTCTGACTGGGAATGCTATTCTTGATTCTATTAGAGCGTATATGGATTTACCAATTATGGTTGATCATATTAAAAAGGTTATTTTAAATAGTCATAATTCTTCTACTCCGAGTCCTAATGGTTTTTGCTTCTGAATTTCTTAAGAAAAATTGGAAGATTATTGGGCCTTTTCTTTGTATAGTTGTTCTTTATTATTTTAACTCAGGATTCATGCCTAGGGATGCTAAACTTATTGGCATTTCCCTTATTTCTAAAAAGAACAATGCTAAAAGTGTTTCAAATTTCAGGGTTACTTCTTTATGCAATGTTTTTAATAATATTGTGGAAAACATTTTGGCTAACAGATTGCGGAGAATTATTCCATATATTAAAAATAATAGTCAAGATGGTTTTATTAAAAATAGGATTTCTACGAATAATATTATTCTTGCTATTTAAATCCTAAGAGAATTCAATTCTTCTGCTAGGATAAAGTGTTTGTGTCAAATTAGATATTCATAAGTTTTTTGATACTATATCTAGAGAATTTTTGGTTGGTAGAATGGTCAAGAAAGGTTTTTCTCTTATTTTTTTCAACTAGATTCAAGGGTGTATTATTGATGTTTATTTTTCTATAATTGTTAAGGGTTCTCTTCATGGTTTTTTAGTTCTTCTTCTATATGTCAGTATGGTTGCCCTTTTTTCCCCTTATCCTTTTTGTATAGTTTGGGATGCTATCTTGCCTACGGGTTGTTAATTCTCAATTTGGTTATTTTGAGGGGTTTAAGGTAAGGGATTATTATCTTTCTCATCTTTTATATGCGGATGATCTACCCATTTTTAAATAGCCTCTATTGAGAATGCTAGTAACCTAAATGAAATTTAGGATTATTTCGCTTCTACTTCTGGTTTTTTTATTTATACTTCTAAGAGTTATCTTAATTTTATTAAAGATTGTCATTTAGAAGATGATAGTAGTAATTCTCTTGGTATTAATGTTTCTTCATATCCTTCAAAGTATTTGGGCTTGCCACTCTCAGGTAAAAGGCTTAAGATTTTTTATTTCTAGCCTTAACTTAGTCGTAACAATTTTCTTTTAATAGTTTTGAAATCTAAATTACTTTCTTTTGCGGGAAGCGTTTAATTCCTTAAATTTAATTTTATGAATGTTATTCCCTATTGGATTAGGGGAATTTCTCTTCCTAAATATTGTTATAAATATATTAGAAAAGTTTTATCTAATTTTCTTTTTCATGGAAATTCTTGTAGTAGGACTATTCATATCATTGCTTGGAAAGATGTTTGCAGTCTTAGAGATGTTGGGGGACTTGGTATTTTTGATTCGAAAGCTCAATATTTTGCTTATTGATATTCTCTTATTTTAATAATTATTAATGGCACTAGTCCTTTGGCTGTTTGCATAATGTTTAAGTATAAATCTATTTTTAAGCCTTGGTCTCAACCAATCTATAGATTATTGAAAAATATCACTTCTATTTCTAAAGACATTATTTGTAAGATTTTCTTCAATATTTTTCCTAATAGCTCCCTTTCTGTCTATTCAGATCTATGGTGTATGGGAAAATCTCTACATTAGTTGGATGGGAATGATGGGATTAATCCGGGTTCCTCTTTAAATAAATACAAGTTGGGGGAATGTATTTCTAATAGTTGATGGAATTCTCCATCAGCTTTGTCTTTACTATTAGTTCAATTGTCTCTTTCATTTCAATTATGGATTAGCAATCTTCTAATCTTTCTTAGAATGGAGTTCTTCTTCCTTCTTTCAAAATGTTTAATAATGCCATTTATGATAACTTCACTAAAGTGAAGTGGTGTTCTTATATTTCGCATAAAAGATATGCATTAAGATTTTTGCATTATGTTATGATGTCTATCTTGAAGGGTCTTAAAATGACTGATATTCTTGCTAAGAGAAATTTGAATGTCCCTACTGCTTGTATCTTTTTTTGTCTGTTATTCTATTTATTTCATTTGGAAAGAAAGGAATTCTAGGAGATTTGAAAATAGTTTCTCTAACTCTAATTTTTTGGGTCACTCCATTAATAAGGCTTTGTTAGCAAAAATATCTAGTTGGAATTTGTTTAACATCATTAAAGGTTTTTGGTCTTTGGTCTAGGATTATTGGGGCCTTCGGTCTTTTCTTTGAAAGTTTCTATTTCAACAACTAGGTTTTTAACTTTTGATGGTCAAATTTTGTAGCCAATGATTTATTAATTTTCTTTGCAAATGGTTTTCTGGAAGGTTGTTTCGCCCTTTTTGAGCCTTATGGGGGCTGGCTGGGGTGGTTTGGTGTGTTTTTTTTTTCTTTTTCATATTTAGGATGGTGTAACTTTTTATTTGGCTTTTGGTTTGGCAGTTTATCATCTCGAGAATCTTATAAATTCTTTTTTATTGTTGTCTTCAGGATTATTTGTTGTTCAAGGTTGATCAATAGTTTATTGATGTTTAGGTAATAGATTGGCTTATTTATGGTTTGAATCTTATCCTACTCATTGTGGATGTTGGCCTTATTGATTATTTTTTGAAGGTGTAGATTTTTTGCTCCTGATCTTGCTGAATCAGAAGTTGTTCATGTTTTGTTATAGATGTTGGCCCAGTTGGATGGTTTGACAAAATTCCTTTGAGGAGGCTAGCTGAATTGATGTTTGGTTGCTAGGCTTAACTATGTTTATTGTTCTCCTTTGTAGGTAGCTTAGTTTGTTGGGTTGGTTCCTTTTTTTATACTTTCTAACTCTTCTTTGTTAGAGTTATTTATTGTTGTGTTCTTTTTCCTGAACATTGCTTATTATTATATCCTATTTAAAGGAGTTTTATTTTTTTATTAGGTTTTAGTTTTTCTTCATTGATTTTATAAGATTTTTCTTTATTTATCTTACAAATCATTTGTATTTTTCTTGTAACCTTTCATTTTTCATAATTAAATTGGATATGTATGTTGCAAATCTAGGCCTAAGTACAGTCATTTTGATGATAATAATAATTATTATTTCTTTATTAATTCTATTATTTCATATCTTTTTTATTTGCCCTGCTTACTAATATTTTAGGTCTACAAGTTCACTTGCAATACAAATCAGCTCAAGATCAAGTAAGCTAGGGTTGAGTCTATCTGTATTTTTATTTCATTATACTTTTTACCTTTCTTGAGTCAAGTCATATATCTGGTGGACCCCAAGCTAAGTAACCTTGAACACAAACTTAAGGGGGTGAGTTAGTGAATTTAGGAAAAATGGATTTTTAAACTAATTATATTGTACGATGTCAATCGTACAGAATGATCAGTTATACAGGAAACCTTAATTAGGGCACCCATTAGTAAGTAAGATTGATTAAGTATTCATACTCTTTGCTTTAGATAATACAAGACAATCACTTATAGACATGAATAACTACCACCAAATATAATTTACACAATATTTTAAACTTCAAATTTTGTTCTAATCATACAGAATTATATACATCATTCTAGATGACTTATGACAATCAATATTAAATTGATCCTGTGATTAGAAGACTAATTAAGGTTAGATTGCTCGAATAGATTATACAGGATGATCTACTCATATCATACTAGATAATCTTTGATATTTCATGGAACGATCCCACATTGTCCAAGATGAAATTTATAATTTTCTTCTAATCGTACAGGAGATCATTTTTAACGTCCCGAGGGATGTGCATGACAATATGTGAATCATTGCCTATCATTCCATAGCATACTGGACGATCAATAAAGTATCTCGAACTAATCATCCAAGATGATCTATACAAATACTTGAACTGATCGTAAAGGGCAATGCTAATTGCACTGGCAGAAAGGGATATTTTGTACTAATTGTATAGTATGATCTCAGGATCATACTAGATGATTTTTTACGGCAAGAGGGCAAAATATTTTGGAGGCCTTCTATTTAGTTTCTCATATTATCTTTTTAGAGATCTTTTACTGTTGGGTTGATCTAAGAGAGATCTTAGATAAGGAAGAAAGGAGAGATTTTAATAGAGAGAGAGAGAGAGAGAGAGAGAGAGAGAGAGAGAGAGATCCTTGTGAGGGATTCACAAAGGTTGCTCTAGGAAAGGTTTTCACCATCTTCTTCAAGCTTCCTCCTTAATTCCTTGGTGGCACTGGGTGACTTTCATCAGCATTAGGTTTATGGCTTGCTTCCTACCCCAAGAGGGAGTAAAAGGATTCCAAGGTACTCTTCCTACTCCAGGAGAGAGTACAAAGATTTTTAGGTTTTCTACCTACTCTAAGAGGGAGTAAAAGGATTTTTAGATTCTCTACCTACTCCAAGAGGGAGTAAAAGGATTCAAGGTACTCTATCTCACCAGGTCAGGGGAAATATTTTATAAGGGCTTCTCCGCTTCATTATTAGGGCAAAAGGAGAGACACTACTTTTAGTGCAATATACCTAGAAAGGAGATATTCGGGGAGTTGACGTAGGTCAAGTTGATCAAACCACTATAATTATAGTGTGCTATTTATTTTTACTTTTTTGTATTTAATTTTTGCATTTTTTGTATTTTTTTTTGTGTTTGAAATATCTAATATTTATTATTGTAAATTAGTTTTGCTTCTATATAGGGTAAAATAGTTTTTTTTAATATTATAAAAGATTTCAAAAAGATTTTCTTTTTCCTTAAGAATTTTTTTAAAATAACTAATTTACCCCCCCCCCCCCCCCCCCCCCCAAAAAAAAAAAAAAAAAAACCCCAACCCCTTATCTTGGTTTTCCTCGGGCTAATTCATAAAGGTTTAATAACCCTCACAAAGTTTCAAGTGGTATCAGAGAGAGATTTATAATTTAAGTTTTAGGATTTAAAAAAAAAAACATCTATGACCAACTTTGGTAATCATAATACAATGGAAGGATATTCAATCACTCAACCACCTTTATTTAAAAATATTCCTTTTAGTCTTTGGAAAATTTGCATGTCCATATTTTTGAAATCAATTGATTATTACATGTAGATTTTAGTTCAGGAAGGTTATTCTGCATCTTCTCACATTGTTAATGGCATAAAAATTTGAACTTCAATTTTTTGATTGGAGCATAGAAGTTTGAAATTTAGCCCAACTTTAAGCTAAATGTTTGAACTTTTTTTATATGCTTTAAAATCTGAAGATTACATGCGTGTTTATACTTTTTAAACTGTTAAGAAGATTTGGGATAAACTCTGCAAAACATATGAAGGAATAAAGGAAGTGAAATAATCTAGGTTAAATATTCTTCTTCATGATTATAAACATTTTACATGAAACCTAGTGAATCTATTTTTGAAATGTATATTAGGTTTATTCAGATTGTTACTTCCCTACATACCTTTGGAAGAGAGCTTAAAATTATGAAAAAGTTAAAAATTTTTTTGCATTGTTTACCTTTTTCCTATGATGCAAAAATCACTGCCATTACTGAATTTAAAGGTCTAAATATTTATTTCATGGATAACTTACTTGGGTCACTTATTTCCTACAAGCAAGGAGTGAGTCAAAGGCAATTTGATGTGGGTGAAAAGACAAAAGAGAAAACTGTAGCCTTAAAGGCTGATGATTTTGATAGTAACTCTTCTGGACAAGATGATGATGACATTGCACTAATAACTATGTAATTCAAGAGCTTTTTTAAGAAAAAAATATCTTTTTTAAGAAAAAAACAAAAAACATTCAATAATGGAATAAAGGTAATAATGGTAAAAAATTTGAAACTTCTTCTAATGTTATATGATTGAAATGCAGGAAACCAGGGCACCTAAAGTCTGGTTGCCAAACTCTTAAAGCTCGCCCAAGTAAGGAGAAGGGTTAAGAAAAACCAAAATTTAGGAAGGGTAAGTAGAGGACTTAAAAAACTTTTTGGACAAATTTAGCATCAAACTTTTCTAAAACTAAAGAAAATAGGAGGTAACCAACCTATGCTTTATAGAAGATTATCATCTTGATCATTCTGATCAAGAGGATGGATGCTCACATCGAAAGCCTCGTGAGAGCATGTGGTACCTAGACAACAAATATTCAAGGCACATAAGTGGAGATGAAAATCAATTCATTTTACTAGAGGCTAAAGTTGGAGTCAAGGTGACACTTGAAGATAACACCACCAGAAGAGTGGTGAGATCATGCATAATTATTATTGAAAATATTTTATTGGTAGATGGCTTGAAACATAACATGCTTAATATAAGCCAGCTTTGTCATAAAGGATTCAACATTAATTTTTTGTCTATCAGCTACATCATTAGCTTAAAATGGAAAAACTATGTTGAAAGGAAATAAAATTAATAATATTTACATGCTTTATTTAAAATGTGTTGAACAAAGTGCTTCTTTTTGCCTAAAAATTATTGTTGATGAATCCTGGTTGTGGCATCAAAGATTGTGTCATGTAAGTATTAAAAATCTTAGGAAAATCAACCAATAAGGCTTAGCGAGAGGAATTCTCAAACTAGAGTTCACTAAGGATCACCTATGTGATGACTGTGAATTAGAGAAATAAGTCAAATCCTCCTTCCACTCAATTAAAGACATTAACACTAGCAAACCCTTAGAAGACTTACACATGGAACTTTTTGGACCTGTTAGCACTTCAAGCCTAGGAGGAAATATCTTTAGGTATATGATTGATGATGATTATTCGAGGTTTAATTGGGTTAGATTCCTATCTCATAAAAGTGAATTATTCTAGGAATTTTTATCATTCTCCACTCAAATTCATAGGATGATAGGTTGTGAAATTTTGACAATTCATAGTGATCTTGGTGGAGAATTTGAGAATGAGAAATTTGATTCTTATTATAAGGAGCAAGGGATAGTTCATAAATTTTTAGTTCCTAAAACCCCTAAGCAGAATGGGATTGCTGAAAGAAAGAATTAGACCCTAGTAGAAGCAATTAGAGCCATGTTGGTTGAATACCCACTTCATAGATATTTTTGGATAGAAGATGTGAATATAACCTGTTATGTTCTAAATAGGGTTAATGTTAGATCCAAGCTGAATAAGGCACCCTATAAAATTCTTAAAGGTAGGAAACCCAACCTTTCTCACCTTCATGTCTTTTGATGTAAAGTGTTCATTCTAAATAATGTGAAATATTTACTAGGAAAGTTTGACCCCAAATCTAATGGAGTGTTCCTAGATTACTCAAATGTTGGGAAATCCTATAGAGTTTTCAATAAAAGAACATTTGTCATAGAGGTCACCACTCATGTTATATTTGATGAGTATGATAATTTTGGAGGGTCTAGGGTGAAAGAAGAAGATGTTGTAAACATTACCCAATGAATTGAATCTATAAATCTAGAGGAAAGGGTAGAACCTGAAAATATACTACCTAAATAATAGAGATATTTTTCAAGTCATCCTAAAGAACTGATCTTAGGAGACCCATCTGAAGGTGTTTGAATTAGGCATGGACTTTTAAAAGAGGTAAATCACTTTGCCATCATTTCAATGACTGAACCCACCAATATAAATCAAGCTCTATTTGTTGAATTTTTTATCCTAGCCATACAAGAAGAATTAAATCAATTTATGAGGAATGAAGTTTGGAAACTTGTTGAAAGATGTAAGGACTAGAGTGTGGTTGGAACTAAATGGGTTTTTAAAATTAAAATGAATGATTCTAGAGTAGTGGTTAGAAACAAGTAAGATTAGTGGCTAAGGGGTACATTTAGATTAATGGAGTTGATTTTGAAAATACCTTCACCCCCTGTAGCTAGATTGGAAACCATAAGAGTGCTACTAGTATTTGCTTACTTTAAGAGTCTTAAATTGTACTAAATGGATGTTAAAAGTGCCTTTTTAAATGGGGCAATAAAAGAAAATGTGTTTGTTGAACAACCCCAAGGCTTTAAAAATTTACAATCACTAAATCTTATGTTTAAATTAAAAAAGGTATTATATGGACTAAAATAAGCACCCAGAGCATGGCATAAAAGGCTAAGCATATTCCAACTAGAGAGAATATTTGTTAAGGGGAGCATATACACCACCCCATTTATAAAAAAGATAGGAGATGAACTTTTCATTGTCTAAATTTATGTTGATGATATTCTGTTTGGATCTTCTAATAAAAATCTATGTGATGAATTTTCCAAAATAATAAGTAGGGAGTTTGAAATGAGCATGATGGAAGAATTATCCTGCTTTTTGTGATTTAGTATAAGACAATCATTTAACAATTAAAACATACCATTAATTAAGATTTAACACATTCAAATTTAATCTCAAATATAAATATCTCCTTTAACCTTTAATAGACTAAAAAATTAGACAATCTCAGCAAATAATCTAATTTAGGATCTACCCTAGCCACACAACCTTCTATACACACTTTAGATGGTTTGTAGGACAGTTAACTCTAGATCTAGACTAGGCCAATGTTTACTTTTCTGTTGTGTGCCTAATTTTTGAGATTTCATTACATGTTGTGATTAAAATGCTTAATGTGAAGGTTTATTTACTTTTACTACACTCTATAGATTAATGATGTGATTGGCTATTAGATTACCATTAAGTTAAAAATGATATGAATGCTCACTGAGTGTTTTTTGTAGATGGTCATGCTCATGAAAGGAAATAAAAGGGGGCTAAAAAATTAATAATCATTATAAATGCTATAGTTTCTTTAGCTTCCTTAGCCCCCATATATATAAGAGCCTAGCCAAGCATAGCTCGATTGAGTGAATTCAATTTCATTATATAACTGCTTGGGATACTTTTTATTTAAATGCTTAAGATAACCTTGTTGGAGAGTCTAGAATTTTTAATTTTATATTATTTTAATTCATTTGAAGTATTAAGTTGTGAAAGTTGCACTTTGAGTTTGGGATATATAGATCCAAAGTTGGATTCCAAAGAGGAATGGATACCCCTTAGTGGGATTGTCGTTTTTCATTTGGAAGCCCACGCTTAGATCACTTTCATACCCAAAATGGAATGAATAAACTCCCCTTTGAGAGAAGAGTTTTATTTTTTAATTTGGGTATCCAACTACGAAGAATCCAAGGAGTCCAAAGAGGAGAAGACCAAGGAGTCAAAGTTAAAGAGTATCCCACATAAAGTCACTTGCAAATGTATTATAATTAGAATCCATATTATTATTAGTAATGCTTGGCCACTTTTAATTTTTTATAGACCCTAGGTTGTAACAAATGGGGCATTTGCCTATGGACTTTACTTTAAGGAATTATTTATATTGATATGTTTGTTTTGATTTGATTGCTTATAGGACTGCTTATTTTTCCTATTTTTTGTGAATGTGTGTAATTTTTATATTAGCCTGGATAAGCGGAGGCTCGTGAGGGTGTGTAAAATTTTTTTATTAAAATTTAAATAAAATCTTTTAATATAACATAGAAATTCTAATGGTTTATGAAGTAAGCCCGGGACCATCGGGAGTTCGCATAACATATTACTACACTCTTCTCTTCCTTTTGTTAGGCACCTCTCCTTCTGTAAGTTTTGGTAGACCAACTCGCTTATGAGGGTGCAGATCTGTCCAAGGGAATCTGTGCAATCTCTAGGATAAAAACTATTTTTATACCTTTTTGAAACTACTTCATTCAAATTCAAGTACTAATTGAGTTGATAAGCATGCATTGTATTAGAAATAGATTTAAAAGAGTCTAAATTTTAATTGCATCTATCTTTAGCATTTTCACCCAATATAAGTCTTGGGGCTACTTAGGAAAATCTCTAGATGTCAGTCCGAATTCTTAAAAACCTTAATAAAAATTTCCCTACCACTGTTTCATAAGAAATGACCAGACTCATGGATTTAAAATTGACTAGGTGGTTAGCTGGCTCCCCAATATAGGATTTTGTATTGCATTAGTTATGTTCGGGTAACCATTGTTTGGTGCCCAATTTAGATTTATAATATGGGGTATATTTTGAATCATAAGACCCCAAAACTCCTGGAATATAATCCTAAATTTCTAATAGAAAGTTTAAGTCAAACTAAATCTTCTTTCAATAAAAAATTTAAAGTCTAATACTTAGCTGAGGTTGGGGCACTTTTAAATTGTTTTAGAATCCCAAAGAGCCTCGTACCCTTCTTCCTTCGACTCCAAAATAAGTGTTCAATCTTACTCCAATTCCATTTGAAATTCCCTTTCATCTCATTTAACATTACTACATGAAAATCTCTAAGCAAAAATTGGCCATTATTTTAATCGAGAGTTTTTATAGGAAACTTTAGTTTCCAATGATGTAATTAACTATGAGGGCTTATGCTCATAAGAGATTTATAATCTATATCCACCTTTTTCAAAATCAATTTTCAAAATTCAAAATTAATCTTCTTTGGGAAAATGAAGTCGACAATGATCATTATCGTCATATTCCATCAATCAATAATAAGTGACATTTCTCTCCTTGTATAGATATATCATTCACTATTGTGATATAGAATATAAAATTAATAATCTCTCATCAAGAATGTAATGGTTGAATATTCATAGAATAACATTTCGACCCTTCGAGATCATATGCAATTCTTATTTGAATTAAACTACAATAACCAGGATGACAACTTTCAGATTCACCATCTGAACCCATTAGCAAATAATATCTTTTCCTTAAGGGGCAATATATTATTTATAACGAGGTGTTTGGTTTTTTAAAAATCTCTTTTCAAAACTTTCACCAACAATGCCCAAATGTCTTAAGTTGAGTACTTGTGAGTATATTTGATTGGCAAGTGCACACTGGAAGGAAGGGCTTGTGCATGCTTGTTGGATAGGCCTAAGCATGCTGGCATGCAATTGTTTAGCATGTTGCCAAGCACGACTAAGGTACAATGAAAAGCAAGGATAAGGCACATCTAAATATTCTTTATAATCCAATAAATGAAGGCACAAACATCAAGTTGCTTCACTTATTTACGGATTCTTTTTATCTTATATGCATCAAGATGCATGAGAGTCATCTATTATGAAGCAACATACTATACATAGAACTATGCATAACCAATCAAAGGCAAGCATTATGTCTTGTACGTTGATGAAAAAAAAAGATTTTGCATCCAAACAAAAGCCCTTCATATGCTTTTATTAAGAATTATAGCATAATATCCATGTCCCACATGTTCACCTAGGGAAAAATGCCTCAACATCATATTTAAGCTTCCCTCCATTAGACAGGAAGGGCATAAAATATTTAAAATGCCTTGATAGTTTAAAAATGACCAATAAGTTTACAATTTTTTCCATAAAAAACTATATTTTTACTTGTACGTAACTCCACTAGTTCCTAGCTTGCCCTCTTGAAGCCCAAAAATATTAAATGAAGTAATTTTAAGTACATTTGCTAGTGGATGTTGGAGGGCTAATGGATTGGGCACATTAGAAGCCAGGGCCTTGGCAACTAGGCAGATAGGTCCTGGGTATGCTGGCAGCCAGGGTCTGAGCACTTTGGCAGTCAGGGCCAAGGCAAGTTGGCAGGCAAGGCCATCGCATGTGGGAAACCAAAACTAGGCCATCCTGCAAGCAGGTCCTATTCACACCTCACAAGAAGAGCTTAGGCAACCTAGTTGGAATGGGTTTGGTTTACTTGATGGCAGTGTCTGAGCTACTGGAAGGAAGGTCCTAGTCATGTTGTCAGGTAGAACCTTGGAAACCTGTTAGGCAGGGCCATGGAATACTGGCCGTAAAGGCCTAAGCAAGGCATCAGGTCCTGGACATGGTGGCAGGAAGGGCCTACGAATGGTGAAAGGTATGTCCTATGCATGCTGGTAGCCTTTTCCTGGGAACATTAGCAGCCAGGTCTTGGGCACACTAGCAGGCACGTACTGAGAAAGTTGGTAGCTAGGGCCTGACACTCTAGTAAGCATAACCTAGTCCTTTTGGTAAGCAGGGTCTCATCTTGTTGGAAAATAGGGCTAAGGCACACTAGCAGCTTGCACGTATGGACTAAGAATGCACTCACTTTGAGGCACAATTATGATGTGCAACTTGGCATATCTAATTATTCTTTCATAACCTATAATCAAATGCACAAGTAATATGTCACTTCATTTAATCATTGATAATTGAATCCTATGTACATTAAGATGTAGAAGTCGTTAAAGGCATTTGTTAAATCTATCGCATGGTGTTGATAAGCAATAAACGTTTCAGACCAGAGTAATAATCCTTTATATTCTCTTATTATGAATTATAATAAAATAGCAATGTTCTATAAGTTCGCTGGAAGAAAGATAACTTTGCATCTTTTTTGGGTTCCCCTCTAATAGATAAGCAAGGCTTATTTCATCCAGCATGTTATGGTAATTCAAAAATGGCCAAAAAGCTTAAATTCTTTTAGCTATAAAAAGTACATTTTTACTTGTACATACTCCCATGTGCACCCTATATGCTATCATGATGCCTAAAAGTCTTAAATTGAGTACATATGAGTATATTTGAATGGGCTTGGTCACACTGGCAGGCAGGGCTTGGGCATGTTGGATGGCAAGTCCTAAGCACGCTAGCATGCAATTCCTTGGCATGCTGCCAAGCATGGCTAAAATACACTAACAAGAAAGAATAAGGCATATCTAAATATTCTTTAGAATCCAACAATCGAAGGCACAAGTATCAAGCCACTTCACTTAATCACATATTCCTTTTATCTTATATGCATCAAGGAGCATGAGAGTCGTCTAATATGAAGCAACATACTATGCATAGAACTATGCACAAGTAAATTCAAATCAAAACACAAGAACTTATATTGATATCATTTTAAAGATTACAATGATTCATTCAAGATATAAATACAATAACTAAAATAAAGAAGAAATACATCAAACTACAAAACACCAACTAACACATAAACCATAATAACACAAACACAAAACATAAAGTGCAACAATCACTCGGACGGTCCCTGATCTAGAGGAGGAGGAGGAGCGCCACCAAAGAGGTTAAAATATGTACTCATCATAAGTACATTAGTACTAATATCATTCATTTGCTCCCTCATATCGCCTATGTCATGTTGATATTGAGCAGCCTGCTGCTGTAAATGAGTCTCAATTTGATCAAGGCGATGATCAAAATGAGTCTCTAACTGATCAAATCATTGAACCAAATTCTGATAATTTGGTTCATTTGCAGGAGCAGGTGCACCTTCAGGCTCTTCTTCTGTATCACTGATGATATGTGCTTTTCCTGATTCCTCCTTGAAGATCGCTCTAAATGATCTGTTATTGTAATAGAGAGGTTCTTCATACTCTTGATCAGGATGAACCAAGTTATACTTCTTTTGTAGAACATAGGAAACTAAGTGTCCTAAAGAAATATTCCTTTTTCTTTTCTGTTATGCATGGCCAATTTCAGAAAGCTCATAAAGGTAGTCAAGAATAAGTTGTGCTTCATCTATAGGCTCATTTGTCATGATTAGAAAAGTCACCATAGAGAGAAGGGAGGTAATATTTGCTCTATCACCAGCTTTTGGAATGATTGAATTTCTAAGAACGTGCTGGATGATGCGTGCATTACGGACAAGGCCAGATACCCTAGCCACATGCTCAGTTAAACCATTTCCTCTAATCATCCTATTGATTTCATACCATTTATATGTATCATTGGTGATTAAGGTATGGGCTCTGCTCCCTTTAGCCCTTAAATTTAGAAAAGCTCCTAAGTCGTGTTTAGTGATTTCAACTTTCTATTTGAAAACAAAGGAGCGAATCACAGAGTGGTCAGAATTGAAGGACATATTGGCTAAAAATAGTGAAAGGTTTCTTTGTTATAGAGGTGGACTAGAGTAAGGATTAATTGAAACTGAGTCAAAGCAAATAAATGCATTACCGTAAAGGTAATATCTTTTTGAATTAAAATTCGGGAAGGAGTGATTTTGGCAGAAGCAAATCTAGGAAAAGAATCCTCATTTGCTTTGGACAGAAAGTTTTCGGACGAATTCCTATGTGGCTTCTTAACTAAGACCTTTTGACGCTTACTTGAACTGGCCATTTGAAGATGATCTAGAGTAAGAAAGGAGTTGAAAGTGATGTTTAGCGTGTGACTATTGAGTTAAAAAGCCCGCCTATATATTGAAAACGACATGTTCGTACCAGACAAAAAATTTTTGTCTTGTACTAAAATTCTCGATCGTCCCATATGGCTTAGAATTAACATATGCAAATAGCAACTCTCTTAACAGTAGATACATCCTATTGACCTTAAATAGTTAAGATAATAAGTACTCCTGCATGTATACATGCAGCAAACCATAATTGTATCACACATCTTGTGTATACGTCCTTGCGATGGCTAGGGCAAGGTGATGGGATCATATTGCCTTTCTATCACCATATTTTATGATTATTTTTTACAATGCTAACTCAGGATTATTCCACATCGTTCCCCCTAAGGACCTATGTCCCTCCTTCAACAAATAGTATGAAATAATCCCTTTGCTTGCTCCAGCTTTTAGGAATCATGTTGGTCAACCACGAATGAATAAATTTCATAATACAAAGGATGAACCCTCGAGTGGCTCACACATGGCATGCAATTTTTACAAAAAATTCGATCACAATAGGATATTCTGTCCACATAATCCTTCCACATCCAAGTATTATATATAACCTAAAGTTATTCTACTAATTGGTAACTCATTATATTTCTTATAACTCAATATACTAATTACATTCTTATTTTTTTAAACAAATATAGCTAATAGATCAAGGCATAAATGTTCCGAGTGGCACTAGCCCATGACATTTTTGGAGAGAAAAGTACCATAGTACAGATGAGCATAGCATCACCCAGAGATTCACATATGGCTCGTGATCTTGAATAGGTAAAAAGAATAGCTAGCATTTTATTAACTGAACCTTAGTTTATTTGAAATGTTAAAATTTTAGGAATTATTGTTTTCTCAGGCTTCTTCTTTGGTTGCTGTAACAAATTTATGTATGGTGCATAAATAGCTAGTTGAGTGCCCCAGGATGATTTAAATTTTGAGGAACCTTGGCTTAGATATGATATATCATTTGCAATTCATTAAGATTGATCATAACCTTATTATAGCATTGGTTGAGAGATGGTTTTCCTTGACAAATACCTTCCACTTCATGATCGATGAGATGATGATAACACTACAGGATGTACAGGTTCTATTTGTTCTATGAATTTATGGGCCAGTAGTTATGGGGCTAAATGTAGATGGTGCAAGACATCAATGGGATAGCTGGCTAGATTATTGCAATGAGCTTCTAGGTATACATCCTGGGAGGGATATATTATATTATGCACCAGGTGATGAGGACGACATTGCTACCTTCAAAATGAGTGTAGCATTGAATCGGTGCTCCCACTTAATTGGCTTAATTAGACATTCTACAAGGAATCATATGATGACTTAGCATCGAGGCCATTTCTCCAGTATGTTTAGGTCTAAATCCTTTACTTGATCGGGTGTTTTATGATTCCAGATATGTCATGGTCTGATGTCTCGTTATAGTGGTTGCCTTTGCCTATGGGCATAGACTAACTTGGTAGGATGTCTACTTGTAGTGCGGTCCTAGTAAATCTATACAGAGAGTTATGCCATGCGACTTGCTTGACACACACATACATCACTGGATGTGTTGCTCTACTACATGTGTGGTCTTGGGAGAGGTTTTATGTTAGAAGACTTATGCTACGAGTCCCTCATGTATATAACTTAGGTGGACAACCATTAGGATACATGTATAAAAGTATAATTACTTGAATTAAATATTCTACTTTCATATCCTAATTCATGTCTATGTAGGTGGGTAGAAGATCAGATACGTGAGCTTCCATCACGAAATATAATGATGTACCATGATGATTTTGATGTTTTATGAATGACTCAGGTCCAAGATTAATATTTTTCTCACATAAATTGCTTTAACATTATGCTTTCTTAATTATTTATTATTTTTGGAATGATAGGTTAGTATGGCCTTGTACACAGATAAAGTTTTGACCTCTATATCATCATAATGTTAAGATGGGATGGATATTTGGAGGGCACATGTGCCACTAATCAGTTAGAAGCATATGGAATGGCACCTCCTTGACTATATCATGAGGCAATTTAGGGGTGTGCAACACACACACATTGAACTTATGGAGTAAAGTTTTAAGATGATTGATGGTCATGGAAGAGCTGATTTAGATTGGACTATACAATATAAATCTTACCTGTAGTTCTGGGAGGAGAGGAGTGAAAGTCTGAATAGGTTGTTAGACTTATTAAATTTTTACTAGAGGGGGTTGAATTGGTTATTCAAAAAAAATCTCTTTTGGTCATTTTAGAAAAGCTATTTAATTTTAAACACAATGAAAAATTTTCTCATATAAAAATTTCAATCACAAATAGTAAATTGCAGAAAATAAAAATAGTAAACTTTAAAGACAAAGAACACCAAATTTTATAGTGGTTCGATCCAATAAGTCCTACATCTATTATCTGATGACTCATTCTTTAGGTATTGCACTATACCAAAGCGACTCTCCTTTTGCTCCCACAATAAGGCAGAGAAGCCCTTACAATTATCCTCTCTTCCACCAATCCCCAGTGTGGCAGAGTACAATTATGCTTTCTCACCCTCTTGGTTAAAACAGAGAATCGGTGTCCTTTTACACCCTCCTGGTGTCGGTAGAGTACTATCATCCTTTCACACCCTCCTAGTGTTGGCAGAGTACCATCATCACTCCACACCCTCCTAGTGTTAGCAGAGTACCATCATCACTCCACACCCTCCTGGTGTCGGTAGAGTATCATCATCCTTTCACACGCTCTTGGTGTTGGTATAGTACCATCATCTATTCGCACCCTTCTGGTGTTAGTAGATTACCAGTGCTCCTTTCAAAATCTTCTTCCAAGAGTCTTCAAGAAAGTAGGGAAGAACTTTGTAGAACAAGCAAGAGATTCTCACCATTGGGCAACCTTGTGAATCACCTCACAAATCCCTCTTAAGAAATCTCTCACTCTCTAATCCCAAAACACTCTCCCAAACACTCTCCAAGTTCACTCTCACAAGAAATTCACAGTAGAAGTTCTTGGGAAGTCAATTTTTAGGACTTTATATAGAAAGATAAGAAAAACCATCCCGAAAACTAAATATTTCAATTTGCTCATCCTTGATCGTATAGAACGATTGTACTTCATACATATGAACAATTCAAAAATCTTGGGACGAACCTATTTTTTATACTCTATTAGTCATATGTATGAATTGACATCATATTGTATTAATAGTTCAAAAAATGAACAAGTTAGTTAGATACAATTCTGTACGAATGCTTTTTGTAGTCTAGTTGGTATACTATTCAAACTTTATTTTGTACAGTACGACCAGTTTAACCAAATCATGCTTCGTTTGGTATGAAAATATGTGAGTCTATTTTGTACTCTAGAAATCATCTATATGAACCCAATTTCATACAGTACAAATAGTTCAAAAAATTTACCGTTTGTATGGACGAACTGGTATGCTCCCATTTCGTACTCTAGAAATTGTCTGTATGAAACTTATTTTATGTAGTATGATTAGTTCAAAAATTTTGTGAGTTCATTTAGAACGAATTGGTATGTAGGCATTTCGTACTATGGACATCATCTGTATGAATACAAGTTTGTTCAGTATGAACACTTCAATCAAAAATTTTTAAGGCATGACTGATTAATTGCTTTCTGGAGGAACACTTAGGTCAAATTGTCCCATATAATTATATAATCTTATAATACAAATAATTTTAAAAATAAAAGTTTTGACTCTCCCCTAGTTTTAGGAGGAATAGTAGTCTGGAGTATGATTTCCCTGAAACATTAGTACACACAAACAAAACAAACAAAATTTTTCAATATATGCTAGGAGAAACACTAATCAACATAATAAAATTTTGGTATCATAAAAAACTCATAGATATAAAAATGTAGTTTTGAAAACTAAGTTGCAACAATCTCCCCTTTTTTGATAATGACAAAATAATTATTATTTGAGTTAATATTTAAAGCAAATATTATACTTAGCTCCCCTTAAATGAACGACCAATTTAAAATAAGATAGTCCCTTGAAAATCAAAAACACAAACTAAAAAAAAACAACAGCAAAAACAAAACAACAAAAACAAAATGAGGAAAAACATACACACACACACTGACACAATACATACAACATACATCACACACTTCATAAACACATCACACACATCACAAAACAAAAAAAATCACAAAAATCATAACAAACATCAAACATCAAACAAATAATACATTACATCAATATCAAATAATATTATGATGGTATCATACACATGACACACATCACAAAAAAAAAAAAAAAAAAAACCCAAAAAA
>NW_021319381.1:148650-154753 GCF_001605985.2 Dendrobium catenatum
CCTCTAGCTGTTTTAGAGAAGTCAAACACAACTTACCAAAGATTTTAAGAAAAAAAAATAGGAAGTAGATTTCTCATTTTTAGAAAAGTGAATGTGTGCGTTGATCAGAGAAAAACTTCAACGAAAAAAAACAAAACTAAAAAAAACCCAAAAAAAAAAACATAAAAACATAAAAATAAACAAATAAAAAAAGCAACTAGAGAAAATAAACAATCACATAATTACATAAAAAATTAAGTCTTCATAATTTTAATTTAAGAATTAGAATCAATCACACCTAATCTGGTTCTTAAAGTTCTAAATGTGTCAAAAGTCAATGGTTTTGTGAAAATATCTACAAGTTGATTCTCAGTAGCAATATGATGTAATTCAATTTCTCCCTTAGATACATAATCTCTAATGAAGTGATTCCTTATATGAATATGAATGGTTCTACAATATTGAATAGGATTCTTTAAAATACAAATGACACTAATATTATCCCAGAAAATAGGAATGGTGCCAATTAAAATCCTAAGTTAATCATTTATTATTTTAACCAAAGAACTTGTGCAACACAACTACCTATGGTGATGTATTCTACTTCAGCAGTAGATAAGGCTACTGAATTCTATTATCTGCTAGACCAAATGACTAAAGAGTTTTTTATGAAATGATAAGTTCTAAAAGTACTTTTTTGATCAATCATATATCCTATAAAATCTAAATCAAAATATCTAATGATTTCAAAATAAGAGCTATGCTTATGATACCAAATACCTAAGTGTCTGTTTTAGTCTAAACAATGCCTTTTTCAATTTAAATACATGATTAGGGAATTTATAATTTTTAAAACCTAGAGGTTGCTCAACATAAAAATCATATTGTATCACTCAATTAAGAAAGACACTCTTAACATCCATTTTATATAATTTAAAACTTTTAAAATAGGAAAAGACTAACAAAACCCTAATTGCTTTAAGTCTTGCTATAGGGGCAAAAGTTTATTCAAAATCAATCCCTTCTATTTGATTATACCTCTTGGCCACCAATCTTGCCTTATTTCTAATCACAACATAATAATCATTCATTTTATTTTTGAACACCCACTTAGTTCCAACAATACTTTAATCCTTAGGCCTTTCAATTAATTCTCAAATATCATTTCTAACAAATTGATTCAATTCTTCCTATATGACTAAAATCTGAAATTTATTCGAAAGTGCTTGATTTATATTTGTGGTTTCAATCATTGATATAAAGACAAAATTTTTCATGCCTAGTTCTAACAATCTCATTAGGTTTATCTAAAATTAATTCCTTAGGGTAATTCTTAGAAAATTTCTATTCTCTAGGAAAAGGGTTTTCAGTTCAATCCTTTTCTTCCAAAATTTTCTTTTCAATTCATTGGGAGATATTTTCAATATGATCATCTTCTAGCCTTAGCTATTCTGAAATGTCAAATTAATCAATAAAAAATATGTGTGGTCTCCTCAACTACCAAAGTTCTCTTATTAAAAACTTTATAGGATTTGCTAACACTAGAATATCTAAGAAAAATTCTTTCATCTGATTTATGATCAAATTTTTCTAAAGGAGTTTTGCCATTATTGTGAATAAACACCTTACATCAAAAAACATGCAAATATGAAAGATTAAATGTTCTTCCCATAAGAAGTTCATAGGGTGTCTTATTAAATTTGGTTCTAATATTTATCCTATTCAGAACAAAATAAGCTGTACTAACCATTTCAGCCCAAAAATATGTTAAAAGTGAGAATTCTATTAACATGGCTCTAACAGATTCTATTAATGTTCTTTTCTTTCTTTCGACTATCCCATTTTACTGAGGGGTCCTAGGTACTTAAATTTTTGATCAATTGCATAGTCTTTACAAAAGATTTCAAATTTTTTATTTTCAAATTCTTCTCCATGATGACTTTGAATTGATAAAATCTCACACCCTAGTTTTATTTGAATCTAAGTGAAAAAATTTCTAAACTCTTCACATAATTCACTCTTATGAAATAAGAATTTAACCCAAGTGAATCTTGAAAAATAATCAACTATTATAAATCCAAAAAATTTACCGTCCTAGTATTATAATGCTAACCAGTCCAAAAAGATTCTTGTGAGTGATTTTTGATAGTTTGCTAGTTCTAAAATCCTTAATGGAATTAAAGGAGGATTTCACCTATTTTCCTAATTGACATGCATCACACATGTGATGCTTAGTGAAGTATAGTTTATGTATTCCTCTAACCAAATCTTTCTAGGTAATCTTCCTAAGGTTTTTTATGCTTACGTGACAAAGTATCCTATGCCATAACCATGATTCTTTAGTAATTATTTTGAGACTAAAGGAATTATAAGATTTAATAATGTTGCAACTCTAGCTTATGAGTTTATGTTATTGATGAAAATAAATATTATGGCTCACTTTCTATTATCTACTTGTATTTATAATATATGTTTGTTTGTGTGTATACTAACATTTTAGGAATAACATACAACATCAAACAAAGAATCCGAGCTCAAGATTGGGTTGAATAATGTTATGTTGTAAAAGGGTCTATAATATTCATTGATATAATTTTGATTTCTTGAGTCAAATCTTGTAAGGGTGTATTCTTGCTAGGTGACCATGCACACACACACGCAAGGGAGTGAGATCTAGTCAAATCCAAAAGATCAAGTTTTGAACTAATCGTACTGAATGATTTTGGATCATCTAGGATGATCTTTTATGATCTTGGAAAATAGCCGCCAATGCTAATTTAGGCAAGATTTTAAGATTTAATTTTTGTTCTAATCATCCCGGATAATCTGGATCATCTAGGACGATAAATACAAATCATGCCTAAATTGATCCTATGATTAGGAAATTAATAATGGTTAAAATTTTCAATCCAATCATCCTGGATGATCTGTATATCGTACAGGATGATGTTTGCCGACATACTTGATTTTCCTTAATCGTCCAAGCTGAAATACCATAATTTTTCTTCTAATCATCCTAGATGCTCCATAATATCATCCTGGATGATCTGTACATTTTTGCACTAATCATCCTTGACTATCCAAATATCGTCCAGGACTATCAGGTAAAATTCTGCACATCGTACTGGATGATCCTGCGATCATCCAGGACGATTCCAGGTATCAAAATTAAGTTTTTAGGACTTTTCTGAAGCCCTCTTTTAAGCGCATCATATGAGACGATCCTGCAATCATCCTAAATGATGTTTGGCACTAAAATTGAGTTTTTAGGGATTTTGGAAGATCTCTTCTTATGCATATTGTACGGGATAATTTGTCGATCAACTTGGACAATAATATCGGTGCAAATCTATTTAAAGATCTCTTACTTTCTCAAGAAGAGTGTCTTTGGTAGCCATTGAAGCTTTATTTTTCTGAAGGAAACTTGAAGAGAGACTTTGAAAGGGAGAGAGGAAAGGGTGGAGTTTGAAAGAGGGAGAAGATCCTTGGAGGGGGTTTCAAGGGAGTGTGGAGGGGGTTCCACACGGTTGCTCCGGCGAGCTTGCACCTTAGTACCATTGGATTCAAGGTTTGTCTTGAGGGAAGTTTTGGGAAGAAGAAGATCTCTTTGGTTTCAAAGGGCCCAACTACTTCCCCGCAGCGGGGAAGGTAGAAGTGATTTTGTAAGGGCTTCTCCACCTAGCTATGGGGGTTAAAGGAGAGACACTGAGTTTAGTGCAATACTCAGAGGGTACCTCCGAGGAGTGGATGTAGAACAAGATTTGACTGAACCACTATAAATCTGGTGTGTTCTTTCCTTTATTATTTTAGCATTTAATTTATGTACTTTGATTTTCTTTGTGGTGAATTTTGGTTTGTTTGAGTTTCTGTTTTGATCGTGAAAGTTTTTTTTATTCACCCCTCTCTGGGTTAGCCTTGGGCTAGTTCATATGGGCTTAACATCCCTAACCAACTTTCAAGTGCCTTAAGTGCACTTTCAACTGGTATCAGAGCGGAAATCATAAAATAGAGTTTTTGAAAACTTTTGAATTTTGATCCATGGCTAATTTTTGTAATCGTAATATTATAGAAGGTTATTCAATCATTAGACCACCTTTATTTGAAAATATTATTTTTTATTTTTGGAAAATTCATATGCCTACTTTCTCGCAGTCTATTAATTTCTGAATGTGGAAAATGATTTTAATTAGTTATTTTGTACCTTTACGTATTATATATGGAATTAAAACTGATATTCCTTTTAATCAATAGAGTAGAGAAGAACAAATCAATGCTCAATTAAATGCTAAATCATTAAACTATTTTGTTTTGTGCTTTAAATTCTGATGATTTTATATTTGTATCCACATGCTCTACTGACAAGAAAATTTAGAATAAATTACACACTATTTACGAAGACACTAGTAAAATCAAGCAATCTAGATTAAATATTTTAATGCATGATTATGAATTATTTTGCATGAAACCTTTTGAGTCAATCTTAGACATGTATACTAGGTTTATTTAAATTGTGACATCATTGCATGCTGTAGGTAAAGATTTTTTAAACTTTGAAAAAGTAAATAAAATTCTAGATTATTTACTTAACAAATTTGATGTCAAAGTTGTTGCTATTTATGAATAAAAAAAATTACATGAATATTCTATTGATAATTTAATTGGCTCACTCATTGCCAACGAGAAAATTTGGGTTAAAAACTTTTGGATGCAGGAGAGATGATAGTACTAAATGTTGAAGACTCGAAGGAAAGTGGGTTAGTTGGTGATGAAAACAATGACTTATCATGCAAATTAAAAAGCTTACCAAAGTTTAAGCATCAATAAATATGGAATAAAGGTAAAAATGGTAAGAATGTTAAAATTTCTTCTGACGTTGTTTGCTTTGGATGTATGAAGCTTGGACACATTAAAAATCAGTGCTCTAATTTAAGAACTCTTCTTGCAAATGAAAAGGACAAAGCTAAGAAAATTGTAAAAATGATAAATAGTGAAAAGCAAAAAATATCCTAGGCAGACCTAGCTTCTGAATAATCAAATCAAGAGTAAGATTATGCTTAATCTCTTATTTGTGTGTTTATTTATTTGTTGTTGTTCGTTGTTTTTCGTTTATTTTTTGTAGTTTCTTTAGGCTTTATTATTTATTTGTTTATTTTTTGTTCTTTTATTTTACGTTATAGTTTTAAACTTGTCATTATGTTTTTATTTTTTTGTGAAGTTCTCTCTGATCAACACACACATTCATTTTTCTAAAAATGAAAAATCTACCACCTATTTTTCTTGAATTATTATGTAATTTGCGATTTTCTCTAAAAATAGTCAAAGGAAGGAAACTCATGATTTTATCTATCTATCTCTTTTCTTATAGAGGTTATTTTACTTTTGATTCAAAATCTTCATCATATTATAAATTTGATTTTGAAACTAATCTTTTTCATCTCCTTATATTTTGTTTATCGCATAAGGATCTTTTGCAAGTTATTGGATCAACCTCATAATTTTCTTAATCAAGTTGTTCATTTTATCAATAAAATGTGTTTACTTTTGTTTTAAAAAATTTTAGAAAGGTAGCATATTTAATTAAAAAAATGGCCAATGATGCCAAATAAAAAAAGTGTCCAATGATGCCAAATCGAAAGATGCGCAATGACGTCAAATTGAGAAAAATATACAAAGTGTATCAAAAAGCAAAAAAGATGCACAAAGTGCGCTAGAAAATTGACAAGAGACATAAATTGAGCCCAAAAAAAGTAATGCTTATCTTTCTTGTACTTCTTAAAGCTTAAGAAAACCCTTGATATTTTTGATACTTAAGCTTGAAAATCATGATTCCTGATTCACCAATTTTTACATTAATCTTATTAGATATGTTTTTATGAAAGGAGTTTTGAAAAAATTATTTTTTTTTCTAATTTGTTTCTTGATTTAGATATTGGATTAAAAAGTTTTTGAGCCTTTAAAAGAACATTGAGCTTGAAATAAAATTTCTTAATTTTGAACCTTTTCTGGATTATGTATTGTCATCCATTCCTTACTAAGTTTTTGAATAAAATAAAGAGGTAACTTTCTTTTTTTAAGAATATTTGAATTTTTTTCCTAGATCAGAGATTGTTTTCTTTTTTATTTT
>NW_021319382.1:0-3854 GCF_001605985.2 Dendrobium catenatum
GCAAAAATATAGACATTCTAATTTTCCAGAAATCAAATAGAATGTTATCAAAAAGTGGTGGAAGGGTTATTGAATAAACCTCCGCAGTGTTACATTACCAAAGTTTGACATGATCGTTTTCTTTCAAGATTTTCTAAAATACTATTTTTTGAAAGTAGGCTCTGATACCAATTGAAATTACTAGATGGACAAGAGGGGGGTGAATTATGAAAAATTTTTGACAATAATTAAAACCTAAGCAGGAGTTCTAAATCTTTTTGTTGTTTTTAGAATTTTAATATGAAAAATTAAACAACCTTTTTTTTTCCAAATTTTCCAAGGCAAATATTTTGAAATTAAAAAGGTATGTAGTAATGAAAAAGCAGTAAGGAAAAAACACACCAAGATTTTTATAGTGGTTAGGTCAAAATATGATCTACGTCCACTCCACGGAGTCCTTCGCTTCGGGATTTTCACTACCAACTATAGTTTAAAATTACTAAATGACAAGAGGGGGGGTGAATTGTGAAAAACGTTTTCTTAAAAAAGGTAACCCTAAATAGGAGTTCTAATCTTTTTGTTATTTTTGAAATTTGACAATAAAAACTTAAACAAATTTTCTTCCACAAATTTCACCACGCAATAATTATGAAAAATTAATTGCAAGTAAAAGTAAATGACGATAAGGAAAAAATACCTCCAGGCGACGGTAGAGAACCTTCTCATTTTTCTCCCTCCTGGAGAAGGCAGAGAACCTCGAGGTCACGGATGTAGACGAGCCTTTTCCTTGGAGATCCTCCCTCAAATTCTTCTAGGGCCACAGGAGGAGCAAGATGCAGCAAGTTCGGAGAAACCGTGTGAACTCCCTCACACCTCTTCTCCCTCACAATGCTCACCTTCACCTTCCTCTCTCAACCCTAAAAAACTTCTCTAGAGCTCTCTCCTTTGGTATCCCTCTCTAACCACGTTCTCCTTCTCTGTAAATCTTTATGAAAAAGGATGAGATTAACACCTAAAACGGGCTCCAAAATCCCTTTGATTTCAAAAGTAGTCGTTACTGTTCGTACAGTACAATTCAACATCATACAGTACGATCTTCATAAACAAACTTCATCCTGGTACGAAGATGTACGAACAGTTAAAAACAATTCGTACTGTACGATATAATATCGTATGGTACGATCCATAAAATACAATTCGTACAGGACGATGGTCTGGACGATCAGATGTCGTCTCTGTTCATCGTCTGGTACGATTATTATCATACAGTACGATGAGAAAAAAACCAAGAGATCGTCCAGGACGATATCCGGGACGATCAAACTTCATCTCTGTTCATCGTATGGTACGATCCTGTTCGTACAATATGATGTTCAAAATATAATTAGGCCTGGATTACATGCACTAATTACGGGTTAATTTAAGTAAGTATTTAAAATAAATTATACAGTATGAAAAGGTTCGTACAATACGAACGGCGCAAAATCACTTACTTAAACTAAACTACGGCTAGGGTTTTGGATCTGAACATATCGTACAGTACAAATAGATTCGTACAGTACGATCTATTCACAGAATCGTCCACATAGCTCAGATCGTACCGTACGAATTAAAATCGTACAGTACGATCTCAAGAGAAGAAATTCTATTACATTTTTCATTTAAAAACAAACCCTCCCCCTGTGTGTGTGCATGGTTGCTCTTACTCTTATGCATTTTGTGGCCAGACTCAAGAAAATAAAAATACAATAAATAGAAAAATACAATATTTGACTCATACTCCTAATCTACCCGTTCTTGAGTCTTCCTTTCGTCCTGAGTCACTTTTGATTTTCCTGAAATGTTAGTACTCAAGGACAATAGCAAATAAAATAATATCCAATGAAAAGGTGTTTCAAAACAATCATTATTTGGCATCATCAAAATCTCAAACTCGGGGTCATTGGTTATAACAATCTCCCCATTTTTTATGATGTCAAATGATTTGTTGTAAGCAAGTACGAATGACATTTTTTTTAAAAATTAAACACAAGTAAAAAGAAAGATACTAAATGCAAGTACAAAATAAAAGGATTGCATTTAACAAACTATAACAAGCACAACAACAAGTACAACAAACTTCTCCCCCTTTTGGCAGTACAAAAAGGAGGAGCAACTAAAGCAGAAAGCAAAAGAAAGAAATTACAATACAAATAATCTAAACAGGTGGGTCCTGATCATTTGGTGGTGGAGGTGGATTCGACTGAAAATATTGAAAGAGAGCATCAAATCAGTGATCAATTGCAGTAAAGCATTCTCCAAACCATTGCATATCTGTCTCGTGTTGCTGATGTTATTCTTGAATATGCATATCGAGACGAGTCTGCAGTTGGTCAAAGCGTGCGACCAAATCATCGTTAGGGTGTGCTAGTGCAAGTGCTCGGGGTACGGCATGTCATCGTGGTCGAGCTGGAGCTGCTGCTGGGGCATCTTCTCCTTCTTCTTTGTCAAAGATTGGTTCTTCAGGCTCGTGTCCCCGATGAAAGAGAATACGGAAAGAGGCATCCGTATAAAAGATAGGAAGCATGTCGGGTTCACCAGGATATGTCAATTGATATTTATGTTGGAGGATATATCCTATTAGGTGACCAAGAGCTAGATTTTGTTTACGTCGAGTGGTAGGTAGGCGAACAAAAGTCATGTAGCGAATGTAGTTACTAATTAAATCAACCTCATCCAATTTTATGTTGGACATAATAAGATAGGTAGCGACGGATAAGGTCGGGGTCAAATTGATACAATCGCCACCTTTGGGTATTATTGAGGTTCGAAGGACATGTTGAATTATTCGGGCATTTCGAGTTAGGGATTGAACGAGAGGTTGGTGTTAATGGAAAGTAGCATTCCTAAGGACTCTATTAACATCGCACCAATCGAATTCATTAGTAAGAAATGAGTGAACCATAGGTCCTTCAGTGGATAACCTAATATATTGGGAAATGTCGGCTCTAGTGATCTCAATGTTTTGGCCACAAACCAAAAAGTGAAAGGTGGTGTTGTCGACAGTGTAGGTGAGATTGACGAGAAATTCGAAGAGAAGTTCAGAATTATAGGGAAATTCCAGGGTGAGGAGGAATTAGAAGGTGGTGGAAGCGAGGAGGCCCATTACCTCGAAATTAAGAGAAGCATGATTAAGCATTTTGTAAGGAGAAATTTTACAGGCTTTATACCTATGGTAGGCTTCCTCATTTTCAATATTCAGAAAATGAGCAGGTGGGCGACTTGACGAGGATAAGCTTCCAGTAGTCAACCGACCTCGTTTAGACATTGCAAGAGGGCACGAAACTAGGTGAAGGAATGAGTGAGGAAAGATTTGAGTGAAAGGAACGGCCTAACAAAGGGTTATTATAGAAAATTTCGACGATCGTACAGTACGATTTTGGATCGTACAGTACGATAGTCAATAAATATCCTGACCGGTCGTTTCGGGAAAAGGCAGTCAAATCGTACAGTACGATGAATATCGTATAGTACGATCAGGCAAATTTCGATCGTCTCGAGGTCCTCAGTACGACTTTTGACCAAAAGTTTAGTACTGTACGAACAGGTGTATTGTACAGTACGATCCATAATAAATATCGTTCCAAACACCTTTAACTCATATTTATTCGTTGTGCTGATGTGTATCGTACCGTACGAAAGGTATGTATCGTACAGTACGATAATCAGTAATATCGTACCAACCGGATTTAATTCATCCCAATCTGTTCCTGACGTGTATCGTAACGTACGAAAAAGAGATATCGTATAATACGATAAGCAATAATGTCTTTCAGTACGATGTAGGTCGTACCGTACAATCAACAGAGCCAAAATCTGCTTGTTGGTGGACGTTA
>NW_021319382.1:3954-20128 GCF_001605985.2 Dendrobium catenatum
GATTGTATCAGATGAAACCTTATTGGAGCTTAAGCTCTTACCTTTATTCCAGCTGTTCTGATGACGCTTCTGTTTTCTCTTCAGGAAATTTTTGGACTGTCGGGTCATCAGTGCTATCTCATCCTCTTCCTCCCCTGTAAAGAGCTTTCACTTTCTGAGTTGCTAGCTTTTAATGCCACCGTCCGCTCCTTTTTCTTTTCACCTGCATCACTTTGCCTTTGTCTCACTCCTTTCTCGTATGGAATGAGTGACCCAAGAAGGTTATCAATAGAATAAACATTAAGGTCTTTGGACTCAGTGATAGCAGTTATCTTAGCATCATAGGAACTAGGTAGGCATCTAAGAATTTTATTCACTTTCCAAGAATTTGAAATTTCTCTACCTAATGCATGCAAGGATGTCACGATTTGGGTGAACCTAGTGTATATGTCAAAAATTGTTTCGCTAGGTTTCAAACGGAATAATTCATAATCATGCAGTAGAATATTAAGCCTAGACTATTTTATTTCATTTGTTCCTTCGTATGTAATGCACATTCTATCCCAAATCACCTTTCCAGAGACACAGGTAGATACTATCATATAGTCCTCAGATTTCAATGCACAAAAAAAGCAGTTTAAGCACTTAGCATTCAGTTGGGCTAACTCCCTATCCTCATTACTCCATTCATTAAAAGGTACAGGAGTTTTCAAGCCATTAACAGTTTTAAACGGTGCAACATATCCATCATTTACTAACATTCACATGTAGTAATCTATAGATTGCAAAAATGTAGACATTCTAATTTTCTAGAAATCAAACGGAATGTTATCAAAAAGTGGTGGACGAGTTATTGAATAACCCTACGCAGTGTTACGATTACCAAAATTTGACATGATCATTTTTTCAAGATTTTCTAAAATACTATTTTTGAAAAACTTGCTCTGATACCAATTAAAATTACTAAATGACACGAGGGGGGGGGGTGAATTGTGAAAACATTTTTTCTCAAAAAAGGTAACCCTAAACAAGAGTTCTAATCTTTTTGTTATTTTTGAAATTTGACAACAAAAATTTAAACAAATTTTCTTCCACAAATTTCACAACGCAATAATTATGAAAAATTAAGTGCAAGTAAAAGTAAATGATGATAAAGAAAAAAATACACCAAGGATTTTTATAGTGGTTCGGTCAAAATATGACCAACGTCCACTCCCTGGAGTCCTCCGCTCCGAGATTTTCACTACCAAATATAGTTCTCCTTTTGCCGCCCTCGGCAAGGCGGAGAAGCCTTTAAAAACCTCCCTTTCACCAACCCGGCGTGGCGGAGTGCCAAACTCTGTTTTCGCCCTCCAGGCGACAGTAGAGAACCTTCTCATTTTTCTCCCTCCTGGAGAAAGCAGAGAACCTCGAGGTCACTGATGTAAACGAGCCTTTCCCTTGGTGATCCTCCCTCAAATTCTTCTAGGGCCATAGGAGGAGTAAGATGCAGCAAGTTTGGAGCAACCGTGTGATCTCCCTCACACCTCTTCTCCCTCACAACACTCACCTTCTCCTTCCTCTCTCAACCCTAAAGAACTTCTCTAGAGATCTCTCCCTTGGAATCATTCTCTAACCACGTTTTCCTTCTCTGTAAATCTTTCTGAAAAAAGACGAGATTAACACCTAAAACAGGCTCCAAAATCCCTCTCAAATGTAGTCATTACTGTTCGTACAGTACGATTCAACATCGTACAGTACAATTTTCATAAACAAACTTCGTCCAGGTACAAAAATGTACGAACAGTTAAAAAACAATTTATACTATACGATATAATATCGTACGGTACGATCTACAAAATACTATTCATACAGGATGATAGTCTTGACGACCAGATGTCGTCTCTGTTCATCGTATGGTATGATTATTATCGTACAGTACGATGATACAAAAACCAAGAGATCATTCAGGACGATATCCGGGATGATCAAACTTCATCTCTGTTCATCGTATGGTACGATCCTGTTCGTACAATATGATGTTTAAAATATAATTAGACCTGGATTACATGCACTAATCACAGGTTAATTTAAGTAAGTATTTAAAATAAATCGTACAGTACAAAAAGGTTCGTACAGTACGAACGGCACAAAATCACTTACTCAAACTAAACTACGGCTAGAGTTTTGGATCTGAACATATCGTACAGTACGAATAGATTCATACAGTACGATCTATTTGCACAATCGTCAACATAGCTCGGATCGTACGGCACGAATTAAAATCGTATAGTATGATCTCCAGAGAAGAAATTCTATTACATTTTGCATTTAAAAATAAACTCTCCCCCTGTGTGTGTGTGCATGGTTGCTCTTACTCTTATGCATTTTGTGGCCAGACTCAAGAAAATAAAAATACAATAAATAGAAAAATACAATATCTCACTCATACTCCTAATCTACCCGTTCTTGAGTCTTCCTTTCGTCTTGAGTCACTTGTGATCTTCCTGAAATGTTAGTACTCAAGGACAATAGCAAACAAAATAATATCCAATGAAAAGGTGTTTGAAAACAATCATTATTTGGCATCATCAAAATCTCAAACTCGGGGTCATGGGTTGCAACATAGTTCTCCTTTTTCCCCCCTCGGCAAGGCGGAGAAGCCTTTATAAACCTCCCTTTCACCAACCCGGCGTGGCAGAGTGCCAAACTCTATTTTCGCCCTCCTGGCAACGGCAGAGAACCTTCTCTTTTTCTCCCTCCTAGATAAGGAAGAGTACCTCGAGGTCATGGATGTAGACGAGCCTTTTCCTTGGAGATCCTCCCTAAAATTCTTCTAGGGCCACAGGAGGAGCAAGATGCAGCAAGTTTGGAGCAACCATGTGATCTCCCTCACACTTCTTCTCCCTCACAACGCTCACCATCTCCTTCCTCTCTCAAACCCTAAAGAACTTCTCTAGAGCTCTCTCCCTTGGAATCCCTCTCTAACCACGTTCTCCTCTCTCATACACTCTCTGAAAAATTACTTTTTTGATACATAAAAATGGGATCCAAAAACCTTGAAATCTCAAAGTAGCCGTTACTATCGAACAGTACGGTTATACAATCGTACAGTACGTTCTTCATAAAAAGACTTCTTCCTGGTACGAAGTGGTACGAACAGTTGAAAAATATTCATACAGCACGATACTAAATCGTACGGTACGATCCATGACAACACAGTTCATACAAGATGATAGTCAGGACGATCAAACATAATCTCTATTCATCGAATGGTACAATGTACATCGTACTGTACGATGAGACAAAAAATAACTGATCGTCCAGGACGATATCCAGGATGATTATAATTCATCTATGTTCATCATATTGTACGAATGGGTTCGTACAGTACGATGTTCAAATTATAATTAAGCCTGGATTTTTTGCACTAATCACGGGTTAAGTTAAGTAAGTATTTAAAAATAATCATACCGTACGAACAAGTTCGTACCATACGAATGGCGGAAAATTTCTTACTTAAGTTAAACAATGGCTAGGATTTTGGATTTGAACATATCGTACAGTACGATATAATTTTGTACGATACGATCTATTCATAGAATCGTACTACAACCCTCTGATCGTACGGTATAAATTATCATCGTATAGTATGATCTACTGAGAAGAAATTCTATTATATTCTATATTTAAAACCTCTCCCCCTGTGTGTGTGCATGGTTGCTCGAGCTTTTATGCATTTTGTGGCCAGACTCAAGAAAATAAAAATGAAATAAAAAAGAAAATACATTGCAGACTCTTACTCCTAATTTACCCATCCTTGAGTATTCCTGTCATCCTGAATAGCTTTTGATCTCCCTGAAATGTTAGTACTCATGGACAATAGCAAATAATATTCAATGAAACTCAAGTCAATTATTATTTGTCATCATCAAAATCTTAAGCTTAGGGTCATGGGTTGTAACAGAATTTTATACGTACCCTTACTAAAAAAAGCACTCCGATTCGTATCCAGGCTAAAATAAAACACGGCATGTAAGGGCCCTAAGAAAAGCTACTACACAAACAATGTAAACAATCATTTCAAATAATCCAGAATATAATATCAATGTTCAATGTCCATATAATTACACCTAGAATTTGCAAAAAAGTAAAGTGGCCGGGCACCACTGACAACAAACCCGGATTCTAATCCTAAGAATGACGCAAGTGATTTTAAAATAGGATATATTATTTCTTGTATCTTTATTTCTTTGTCTTCTTTATTCATTTCTTCATTTCGTCCTTTATTCTTCTACGAACTCTTTGGATCCGTCGGGTCCGGATATCCAAATGAAAATAAACTCATCCCTAAAGGGGATATTTTCTTTTCTATTTGGATATAAAATTTATCCTAATTTGGCTTTCCAAATAAAAGAGAACAATCCTTTAAGGTATATTCTTTTTTTTTATTCTAAATTAAATGTGATATCCCACTTTCAAAATCACTTTCACATATCTTGACTTTTAATACATGACATTTACATTCACATTACATCATAGAAAGAAAAAGAAAATCTAGACCACCTGTAGAGTTATCCTAAGCAGTTTATAATAAAAATCATCCCCAGCAGTTATATATATGCATTTAAATTAAATCAATTAGCCACACTTGGCCACACCCTTTTTATTTGAGGGCTAAGCAGCTGAAGCACCTGTAGCATTTATAAAATTTATTAATTAATTAGCCCCATTTACTGCCCTACGCGAGTGTGGTCACCTGCAGAAAATTTTATTAACAACCAGATCGCTCCTAACCTATGGGTAATCTAATCATCAATCAAATCACATCACAGAGTGCAGTAAAAGTAAGTAAACAAACACACCAACAATTTTACATCCAACATGCAATGAAAGCCGAGAAAGCCCGTCACAATGCTGTAAGAAAGTAAACACCGGCCTAACATAAAGTTAAAGTCACTTGTCCTAGCAAACAAGTCTAAGTGTGTGTAGTAGGCTGTGTGGCTTGGATATGTCCTATATCGGTTATTGATTGAAGTTTTCTAGTCGATTGAATTTACTTTGTTGAAAGGTCAAAAAAGATTTTTAGTGTAAGTTTAAATATTAATGACTTAAGATTTATTTTGTGTTTAGTTGATTTTATTTGGTTTAAATCATTAATAATCAATTAATTTTAATGTTTTAACACTCCATTGAATTCATTCGTGGTATTGTGCCACCAAGCTCAAGGAACCAGGCCTCCTTAGGACACTTAGCCCCGCAGCCCGGAGTAGTTCATCCAATAAACTTCATCTTTGGAGTGGTTGTTGTATATTAAGGGATGTATTGATTGATTTTAAGAAATTAGTTTAAAGTTTAAATTTGGGCTTAGGTGAATTAGTATATTTGGATTTTTAAAAGACTTTTAACTTAATGGGTTTTAGTTTAAGTTTACTCTCTTAATTTAATCTAAATCTTTTAAACCTTATGTTAATAAGGAATTGATTAAGAGATTGATTAGATATTAATTAAGAAATTAGTTAAAGTTGATTTAGGTTTATGTTTTAGGTTTAAGTTTTAGTGCATTTAATATTTTTTAGAAATTATTTTAGATTAAATTTTAATTGTTAAAATTGATTAATAAAATTTGTTATTTAGTGTAATTTATGATCTTTTATATTATTTAAGTTAATTATTTACTAAGTTTTTAATGATTTATTATATTTTAGATGATTTATTAATATTAAAATTATTTATTAAAATTTTAATGATTTATTAGAATGTTAATATTTTATTGAATTTTTAAAGATTTTTATTTAATATTTTAATGATTTGTTAATCTTAAATAATTTATTGAATCCTTAATTGATTTATTAAAAAGTTAATGATTTTTTGAATTTTAAAGATTTTATTTAATTTTTAATGATTTGTTAAATTTTAAATTATATGCATTTATTTTATTTGTTATAAAATTTTATTAGTTTTAATTCTTATTTAATTATTTATGATTTTTTAGTATTTTTATATTTATTATTTAACTATTATGTTAGTATTATTGTATGTTATAAGATTGATGGGAGTTTTCTAATTGATTTAGTTTTAGCTTAAGATATTCACAAATCTGAAGATAAGGTGTCACTAAGTTTTCTATGTTATAAGTTTCTACCCTAAAGGGTACATGCATCCTAAGTCTAAGTTTTCTAAGACTCGGTCCTTAATTATGGTCCATAAGTGTCACTAATGTTGTATAAGGTGAAAAATTTTATTATCACTAACCCTTAGGACATTGCGTGCGTATAAAAAGGTTTAAGGATCTAAAATAAAACAAAAGTAGTCCTAATAAAATTGAAATTACTACAAGGACCTAAAGGGAGGAGTTCGCACAAACCACATCAAGGGGGGCCCCTAAAGGTTTTCTAAGTTTAGAATAATCACAGTCACAGGGGGCTACGACCCGATGGTTCCACCCGTAGCACCTCTACCCGGCTGGATAGAGGCAACTGACGTCATTAGCTCCTTGTCATTTTGTTCCCTTGATCGGTACCATTCATCGCAATTCATGTCAATAAAGAAAAGAAAATAAGGATTAGAGCATGTTTAATAATAAATAATAAAATAATTGAAATTTACTGAAAATAAAGACGTACCTTTTTTCGGGCTTGAATGCCGGTTTGCTTGAATGTCTTTTGAACTTTTTCATTTCTGAATTCATATTATATACCTTTCCAACATTCACCCCGAGGCAACAAGAAAAGGGAAAAAGAAGAAAAGAGAGAAAGAGGTAGAGCAAAAGATAACTTTATTTAAAACTTCTAATTTTCCAAACATATAATTTCACTCTTCCAAAACTCGCACAAATTCCACCTTTTAATGCACACAAGTTTACTTTTCAAAATCACACACTTATACTTTACTTTTTACATACATCTTTAACCTTTCAAAACACATACATTTCCAAAATTCACACTCCACACTCTCCACTACTAAAATATTAGTTCCCAACACAATTCATTTTTCCCAAAATTCTTATATATCACTTTTCAAAAATCACTTTTATACTTTTGAAAGCATACATTTTTCCACTTTTCAAATCACCCACAAGTTATACTTTTCAAAACATTTACAAATATCAAATATTTCAATATATATATATATATATATATCCACATCCAGCTTGAGAGAATGTATAAATACATTGGTTTTCTTGAAATAATTCTTGTGGGGTAATAGAGGAAGGTGGTTTATGTTGCAACTTAGTTTTTGTAACTATATTTTCATATAATGTGTATTTTTTATGATTCCAAATATTATTATTTTAATTATAATTTCTCCTAATATATATTGGATATATATTGCTTTTGTTGTTTGTGTGTACTAACATTTCAGAAAAATCATACTCCAGACTGTGATGATGTTCTTATTTTTGTTACTATCTAAATCCAATCAAATAGGAAAGCATATATTAAATGACAGACTATCTTAAATTTACTAGTAGAATTAATATTTAATATGTAGTGCTTCAAACTTACATTTTTTTAGAAAAATATCTGTTTATTCTCACCTCTAATTATATTAAATATTCATAAAAGAAAATAATAAGAAAAGTAAAGTCAAAATTGTAATGATTAAATCAATAGTGAATATAAAATTCATCCACACATTTTATTCATACCCTTTTTTTTATCACAAATTTGTTGTTCGCAAACGACTTCTTCTGGAGTCTATGGGAGGTCGGACAGGATTTGGAGCCGCAGAAGGCAAGGTGGTCGGAGCTGATTTCTCACGCGAGAGAGGGTTCTCGTCTGGGCATCTTCCGAACTGAGAGAGGACCAAGTGTGCGAGAGACACGATCGAGGGAGGGAATTCATTCTATCTCTTTAATAAGAGGGAGACGAGCGAACTTATGCCAATGAGAGCCTGAGAGTTTGCGAACTAGAGAGGCGGTTCTCTCTGTGGGTTTTCTGAAATTAGAGAGAAGGAGGAGATCGTGGGTAGTTTGGGTCTTTTTTGAATGGGAGGGAAGTTCCGAACTGCTTGTGAACTGGGAGGCGTGTGAAAGAGAGAGAGATAGGGATTTGCCGTGAACTACAGCGACATGAGAATGGAGGAGTTCGGAAGTTCTTAAATGTTCTGGCTTTGTGTGAACTGATCGTGAAGGAGGCAGCGACGATGAGGTTGGAGTTCGATCTGCTTCCGAATGGGAAAGAGTTTGGGTTGAGAGGAGACGTTCATGTGAGTGGGTTCGGTTTCCGAAATGAGAGGGAGAGGAAAATCGTGGGGGAGTTCTGTGAACTGTCGAGAGAGAGGGGGCTTCTATTTCACAAATTTGAGGGAAGGGAGTCATCGGATGCCGAGATAGGTGCGGATATTAATAAAATATTATTTTAAATTAAGCGCAAGTCAAAAGCGCACCTAAAGCTAAAGTGCACCTAAAGAGCACCTAAAGCGCACTTAAAGGGCACCTAAAGCGCACCTAAAGCGCAATCCGAAAGATGTGAGCGTGGTTACCTAAGGGAAATCCTATGGGGGCGATGTCTAGACTAGACTACGAAAACCTAGGTGCTAGAATTGATTCCAGGAAAATTGACCTCGAATAATGAGGTAAACAGATATCTATTAGTGAGTTTTTAAAAATAAGAATTGATTTGGACCAGGAGAGTTTATGAGAGGATGATAATATGCAAAAGTTTCTAGTAGTGGTAGTGTGGCAAGTTTTGATTTTGCTAGTGGATCGCTTGTGTGTCGTAGTCATGGTAGACGACATTTTGGTCTTTGTTACATGATGACTTGATAGATCTTTAAATTAGGTGCTGGCAGACTAGACACAGGGTAGTTGAATCCATAGGTTGGGTTTGAACGACAATCTTAGCCCAGATCTGAGAGTTATGTTAGACAAGAAGGGAGACTAAGGATAGTTCAACTTCATACATTTGTTGAGAGTTATTCTAGTAGAAGTAGTAGTTCTAGTTTATTGGCAAGGAGGCCATCTCGTAGTGATCAGAGAGAGCCTAGTTGCTAGATTGCTTTAGCTCTAATTTAGGAACGTGCATATAATTTGAATCAGTAGGGGCTCGAGATGCTCCAAAAATTGTGATAGGTATTATTTACATTTCTTAACACACATGTAGTGTTTTATTTCATTATGGAGCAAGTTATTCATTTATTTTTTAGCATTTCTTTAATTTATTGCATTTGCCTTAAATTTGACTACCTTTTCTCTATCTATTACCTTACCAAATGGAGATAGTATGATAGTTAGTAGAGTTTATTTTATAATATTGAGATATTTCATAAGTAGTGGAGGAAACAAATCAGTTTCATTTAATGTTGATTGTTTATGCATGTCATCAAAATTTATAAAAACAAACCCTTGGGGACATCTATAATCATTATCTAATTGGTTTTTTTCTAGAACATTATTCCACACTACAAACAAAAGACACTTCCATGTTCAATTCAATATTAAGGCTCATTTAACATCATCCCTTTTGAGTATTAGCCTTTAACCATATGATAGAGCTAATAAGTCTAAAATCCTTACTAATCTAGATCTTTTCCACAGTTATTCTAGAGGATTCTCAATATAGGAATTCTCATACCTCTTCAAATAATATAATAAATGTTTCATCTAACTTCAAAAGTTGTTTTATTTTATATTGTAGATTTGGCTTTAGGGGCTATTGTAATTGGCCTGACAATTATTGACCTTAACCTTTCTTCAACTTCACCTTGGAAATTATTCTTCCTCTTCGGGCAATTTTAACAATCTCTTAATGATCCCACATGAATTACCCAAGCATGTATGGCTATAATGTGAAGCTCTTCATTGTCTAGACTGGTAAAAGCTCACTTCTTTGTAAGTTTTGCTCACTATGTCGACATTTTATTTGAGGATTCGTGGTGCTAAGACATTACAAAAGCCATTCTTGAGCCCTTCCTCTCAAGTCACCATTCCTATTTCTCCTGAATTGAATTTCCAAGGCATTGTGGCTTCTTCGTTCATTTGCTCACTACATGAAAATCATCAATTACCAGCGATTTTTTCCGGTGGCCTAATTTTTCAGAAGAGTTTCTAACGGCTTTCCGACGGCATTCCGACAATTCTGTTTCCGACGGGGTTTCTGGAGGTTTGTAATAATTTCTGCAAAATCATATATTCCTAATTTAATTAATCAATAATTTATAGTAAAATTTAATCAATTATTAATTTAATTAATTAGTCTAATTAATTATTAATTTAATTACTTTTTATTTCGGGCGATTCCTCGAGGTAATAGCTTAAAGTACATTCGACCAACGAAAGTCGGCAAGCACCTGTGACTTGATGTTCGGGCCTAGGTAGGAACTGGTATATCGGAACTCTTCCAAGTTTTCTACTGGACCATTTGATTCAAATCTTCCGGATGCTTCGGGTTTTTGAAGAGGATATTTTTCAGGCGGCAGGTTTTGTATAAAACCCTGATCGCTGTGTGCCTGGAAATAAGGTCGTAATTCCTAAAGCTGAGAAAACTAATGCTTAATGCTGTTTTGTCTGCCAACGGATTACGCATTTCAAACATAAGAAAGTAATCTTGCTGATGTAATAGGACTGGGTGTTTGAATTGATTATCCATTCCGAACCAGACCGAACTTTATAGGCTTGAGAAGTGAACAGGCCATGTACAAATAAAACTTCCCTGGAATTGGCTTTGAAGAGAAGAGGTGGTGAGGCTAGACTAAGTTTGGAGTTGTTCAAAAAGCTTCTTGGCAATTTAATCAGTCCCATTGGAATTCCTGAAGCTACGAAAGCCCCTCTGAGGATCTTGAAGAAAGGCAAATTATTTTAATCTCCCGAACGAGGCAGAAATCGAGAAGAGTGCTGCAATTCTTACCATCAGTCTCTGAACTCTTGATATTCTGGGGGTAGCAATGTCCTTAGGGCCTTGATCTTTTCGCGGGTTAGACCTCAATCCCTCGGTGGTAACCAGAATCCCAGAAACTTCCCTGAGGTGACTCCATAATGCACCATTTGGAGGGGTTGAGGCGCATGTTGTAGAGATCGGAGAAGGTTAAAATCATTCTCTCCAATCTGAGTATGCTGAGATTTCTCGAGGCTCTTCACCAGCATAATCGTCCACATAGACTTTCCATGGTACGCCAAATAAGGTTCTTTAAAAACTTATTCATAAGTCGTTGGTAGATTGGCCCCTTGGCATTTTGAGCCGAACGGCATTCCCAAGTAACAATATAACGCCTTTATCCGTTTGAAAAGATGTTGCCTCCTCATACAGCGGGAATCCATGTATTTGGTTATATCCCAGAGTAAGCATCCATAAAGATTAGGCATCTGATGTCCGGATGTGGCGTCGACTAAAGCTGATCTATTCGGGGGGAGCGGGAAGCTATCCTTGGGGCAAGCTTTTATTAAGATCAGTATAGTCCCGCCACGCACATCTCCAAGTCCATTTGTTTTCCGAAACCATCCAACGACGTTTGCTAACCAAGATGGGGTAAGTGTACTTTCCCTTATGAATCTTGCTTTTAAAAGCTTAATCAACCTTCTTGTTCGATTGGGCCGATGACGTTCCTTTAGGCGAAGTTTCGTTTCTTTTGATTACTGGCTTCCATGCTGGGTTGATCTTCAGGGAGTGCATAATTATTTCAGGATTAATACCGGGGCAATATACTGCTGAACTCCATGCGAATACGTCTTGATTGGTGCGTAAGAAAAAATCTACGTATTCTTTTTTTTCTCTGTATCTGAGGAGGAGTGATCCGATCTTGTAACTGTTCTCTAGGGATGTTCTTCTGATAGGAAGACACAGGTAAGTCTTTCTACAGGGGAGGCCCCTTTGAGGGGTAATCTTCATTCCCGAAAGATCGAAGTCTTCGATGCTTAGAGTAACTGATGAGTGTGGTCGAGCCTGCCTAAGATAGCATGACTGTGCTACTTGTTGATCTCCTCGTCTGTTCCGATCCCTGATGGGGTAGGAAAACCTTGAGTTTTAAGTGGGGAATTGAAGCAACAGCCCCCGAAAATTGTTTGAAAAGTGGTCTTCCAAAGATCGCATATGTAGGCTGATTTCGGAACCTTCAACTACAATGAATAGAATGGGGTGCTCAACTTGACGGGGGAATTCTCCAAGCAGCAACCGGGAAGAGTAAATGGTTTCCTTCAACTCTTACAGGCCGGTTGTCAATCCCGTACAGTGGACGGCAGCAGGTCTTTGGAGTTTCTCTCTAGATAAGCCCATGCTAAGAAAAGTGGAGTAAAATAGAACATCTACTGAGCTTCCATTGTCTACCAAGATCCTCTTAACATTGTAGCATGGGTTGCCAATTCCTGCACTAATTACCAGTGGGTCTTGATGAGGAGTCTTTACATACTTCTAGATCAGACTCTGAAGGTGATGGAGTGATCGACATGAAAGCTTTTTTGTTGGTGGCTCTAAATTCTCTGCGAATTAGACTTGGGGCCTAAGGCGTTGGAAGGGCCTCCAAGCAATAGTTTCAATTTCGCCGACGCATCTGGCGATTGTTCGTCCTCGCCTGTTTTTTTGTTGATCTTGGCCCCCCAGTTGGAACAGTTTCTTTCTGCTCGAACTGTTTGGTATTCTTGAAACGAACTGCCAGGAGATATCCTTGTCGGATCAGTCTCTCAATTTCCTCCTTAAGCTGCCTGCATGCTTCAGTGGTGTGTCCACGACTGCGGTGGAAAATGACAATACTTGTTCTTCGGTTTCCGGCATTAGGCTTTAAAAGGGTAACGGCCCACTTTTACACTCTCTTGTCTCGGATGGCCATCATACCATTTTGTTTCGGGCGATGTATTAAGTGGCGTATACTCTTTTTCTTGCCGGGTGCCTCCCGTCGTGGGCTGTGGAGGGTCGAGGAGGAAGATTGTAAGTTTCCCTGCTTCTTCCTTTTGGCGAAAGGGGGGATTCCTCCCGTCCCTGGGGGAATTTTTTCGCTTCCCGGTTTGTTTGCTCGAATTGCTTCCTATGAGCATTGATGGCTTCGTCTGCAAGTAATTTGGGCCCTCTACTCGGTGGATTAAAATTCGCAGTAGGAAATGGACTGTTTCTTCGCAGTAAGTGCCGGAGTAGAAAGGGCCCTGGAACGAAGCCCTCCAAGGAAATACACCTACGTAGCAATTCGGGGATCTACCCCTGAATTTGTCGGCTTCTGTAGAAAAAACCTTTTGAAAATAACTCTTTGAGAGAATTCACCCTCATTCTGTCGTATCCCCCGAAAGGTGGTAGAGGAGTCTTTAATCATCCTTCGGTTGGCGACAAATTGTTGACAAACAAATTTTGGCTCAAATTTAAACGAACGGGGATGGACCGAGGGGGTAGGGAGTAGAACCATGTCCGGGCCTGCCTTTAAGGGTGGCGCGTAAAAACTTGACAGAAGCAGAGCGTCTGGGGCCTGTGGATATGCATAAAGTGGCCGGTAGTGAATCGATATGCTCATAGGGGTCTGAAAGTCCATCATAAGAATCAAATATTTGGGAGTTTATCTTTGCCGGGGGACGGGGATATCGGAAGGACAGCTTCGGTGAAAGGTTGATGACTCCTGAATGTCCCGTTTGGTGAAGGGACTGCCTGAAATACCCCCTGTGGGGAACTCTTCTCGGACTAACCTTCGTAACGTCATGCCGTAGAGTATTTAGCGGGGGAGTTTCAGTAACGTGCTGTTGGTCCTAGAGTCCTCGGGGACGTCTGGCGGCGATAATGCTGTCGTTTGGTGACACCGTGCGCGAAGGATGGGTAGAGCTTGCTTGTATGGCGAGCTCAATTCTCTGGACGTGTAGGAGGACGCATCCTTGGTGGAGGAAGGGGGCTTCGACATGAAGGAATGTCTTTCAATCCTAAGGGCATGATCTTGCGGGAGAAGAGCATCTTCTGGGGTACCGGGTATTGGTCCTGCGAGCTGCCCTTAAAAGCTACAGGAATCTCATTCTTGAACTCCTCCATTTTTCTGATACGTTCTATCTAGGACGGCCCTGAAGTTTCCTTCTCCTTAGGGTGTCGGTTACTGGGGTGAAAGGAGGCAGATGCCTTCGTCCTGATTCAGGGACCTGAAATTCCTGGATTGGTGTGAATTAGAAGCGGGAGGTTCCATGATGCGAATGACTACGCCTGTTAACCATTGGAAGATTCCTTAAGTGTAAGTGGGAATTGGCTTCCCACAGACGGCGCCAATAACTGTTGCGGCATAGAAATTAAACGGCGGCGATAGATGATTTTGATTTACGTCCTTAGCGTTGTAACGGTATAACTGCACACAAACAGAGAACACGGGATTTTTTACGTGAAAAAACCCCTATAAAAGGGGGAAAAAACCACGGGGCCTAGCCCAGTTATAACCGAATCCAATAGTATTTGAGTCGGGTTTACAAAAGACTGAATCACCTCCAGGGGTGAAACAGATTACAATCAATTACTTAAGTAAGGCGTTCGGGTCCTCGGCAGGACGTAGGGAACTGGAATGTCGGGCACTGAGTAGGACGTCGGGACTTGTGCCAGGGTCCTTGAACAAGACGTCGGTCTTTGGTAGGAAGTAAGGACCTGAATATTGGGTCTTGAACGAGACGTCAGGTCTTTGGCAGGACGTAGGGACTGAACGTCGGACCCTTAAAGTGGTGGTTCCGGCGAGGTTCCTGCGGTGGGTCCGGCGGTGGTCCGACGAGGTTTCTGAGGTGGTCCGGCGGTGGTCCGACGAGATTCCTGCGGTGGTCCGGCTGTGGTCCGGCGAGGTTCTGCGGTGGTCCGCGGTTGTCGAAGGAGGAACTCCTTCCTTCCTCTCTCTCCTTCTTCTTCTCTTCTTCTCTCTCTTGCTTTAAGATGATCTCTTGTGAAGAATGAGGGCTCTATTTATAGATTTTCTGGAGTGGGCATGGTCCCCGTAAAATAGGTGTGAGATCAAGGGCGAATAGGGAGTGGGTCAAATGGACGGGATATTGATCTACGATCGTACTACCGTTCGTTGGACATTTGGAGGGCCTTAATGATGTCGGAATTTAGTTGATCTTCGGGCTCGTTGGATTCGTCTCGTCGAGCCGTTCGATTTCGAGTATAAGCTCGTCAAAATCGGAGACCCGTTTGGTAACTCAATGCAGTTTGGGAACCTTCCAAACAGCGCTTTGAGCTCTTGATTCTGACTCATTTTTGGGCTCGGATTGGGTTGGATCTTGGTGTCGTTGGGTTCGTATTTCCGAGACGCTGCAGTTCGACAGTAAAGCTTGCTAGAATCGGAGTTCATATGCTGAACCCGGATTTTTAATTTTTGAAGTTTTCCACAGCTTTTGCTTCGAGATTCGTGGCCCGAATCAAGCTAATTTTGTGATTAACGTATCAAGAATTACAATTAAGTTTAATATAAATTTTATATGAATAAGCTAGATTTATCTTATTATACATTTTTCACATAGAGAGAGCTACATGAAAATCACCATCCGCGGAATTTAGTCCCGGCGTTCGGGAATTTAGATCCACTTTCCGGTGGAGTATTGGGTATGTACCGGCGGCTTTCCTTGACGCCAAAATATCCAAACGGTAAAAACCTGTAAGTAGAAATATTCAGGCGGTTTTTCGTTTTTCCGGAATGCTCAAATAATTTTTGGGCGGTTTTATCGGCAGAATAAAGGCTGCCGAAAAAAAAAAAAAAAAAGTTTAAGCTGCCCAACTGCTTTTAGGGCCAGCCTAATGTGTGTTTCCCGTATGCTTAAGGGCCACTAGCTCCCCACCAAGGCAACTGCTGCCAACACAACACATACACAGTTCCACAGCCCAACAGCCCGCACACCAATAGCCCACTGCCTAACCTATATTAACACTGACGACCACAAGAGAGCCGACATGCCCAGTCCCATAGGGTTCCGCCAGCCCGCCAACCGCTGCGTCACCAGCCTTTCTTCATTCGCGTTGCCTGGGATTTCAAACTCAAGAACCTTGGTGTGTGAATACAAAGACTTCAACACTTTGCTTTGGAGCAAATATGAAAAATAACTTACTTTTTTTTATAATTTTAAATAATACATAATACCAAAAAATTAATTTTAAAAAAAACAAAATAAAATGGTAAAAAATGAATAAATAATTAATATAATTACTATTAAAATAAAAGTTTTTAAGTATAAAAATAATTAATTTTTATTTTAACAACATATTAATTTATAATAAAATAAAAAACTTAAATAATTTATTATAATGAAAAATTAATTTAAAACGAGATGAAATATTAAAGTTAATAAATT
>NW_021319382.1:20228-100395 GCF_001605985.2 Dendrobium catenatum
GGGGGGGGGACTCAAGGGGGTGTGGAGGGGATTCCACACGGTTTCTCCGGTGAACTCGCACCTTAGTACCATCGAATTCAAGGCTTGTCTCGAGGTAAGTTCACAAAAGAATAAGATCTCTTTGGTGTCAAAGGACCCGACGACTCCGCCGCACCGGAGAAGGTGGAAGTGATTTTGTAAGGGATTCTCCGCCTAGCTGTTGGGGCTAAAGGAGAGACACTTTTGTAGTGCATAACTTGGAGGGTGCCTCCAAGGAGTGGATGTAGGTCAAGTTTTGACCGAACCACTATAAATTCGGTGTGTTCTTTTCTTATTATCACTTTCGCATTTATTTAATTTCCGCACTTTATTTGTAGTGATTTTATTTCTTTGTGATAAGAATTTTATTAACAATTCACCTATCTTCTTATTAGTCTTGGGCCAGTTCATAAGGGCTTAACACCCTAACGAACCTTCACCTAGAGCATGGTACGAAAGACTTAGCTAATTTCTATTTGATAGAGGATTTAAAAAGGGTAGTGTAGATACTACACTCTTTTTACAAAAGGTCAAAGAAGAAATTCTCATTATTCATATATATATGGATGACATTCTATTTGGATCTTCAGATAAAATGTTATGTGATGAATTTTCAAAAACATTGAGTAATGAGTTTGAAATGAGCATGATGGGAGAACTTAATTACTTTCTTAGCTTTAGTGTAAAACAAATGAATAATGGAACTTTTCTTAGCCAAATAAAGTAAAAATATGAAATGGATAATGCTAAACCCATGAACACTCCAATGAGCTCAACAATTCAATTAGACAAAGATCCTAGTGGAAAATCAGTAGATCAGAAGAAATATAGAGGAATGATTGGGTCCCTTCTTTGCCTGACTGCCAGTAGACCGGACATAATGTTTAGTGTGTGCCTTTGTGCCCGTTTTCAAGCTGATCCTAAATAGTCTCACTTAACTGCTGTTAAGAGAATTCTTAGATATATACTAGGCACCCCAAACTTAGGAATTTTATATCCTAGGCATATTTCTTCTTTTGAAATCTTAGGGTACTCATATTCTGACTTTACAGGATATAGGATAGATAGAAAAAGTACCTCTGGTACCTGCCAATTCATAGGACAATTATTAGTTTCTTAGTCTAGTAGAAAACAAAACTCAGTAGCACTTTCCACTGCAGAGGCAGAATATATTGCATTAGGAAGTTGTGTTGCACAAGTACTATGACTAAAACAACAAATTCTTGATCTTGGCTTACCTGTAGGAACCATTTCAATTATGTGTGACAACATAAGTGCAATTTGCAACTCTAAGAATCCAATTCAGCACTCACGAACAAAACATATAGACATTAGACAACACTTCATTAGAGATCATGTTGTTAAGTGAGATATTAAATTGCACCACATTGCTACAGGACATCAATTAGCAGACATATTCATAAAACCTCTATCTTTTGACACCTTTAGCTCATTGAGGACTAGATTAGGTGTCATACATACAACTGCATAAAAAAAAAAAAAAAAAAAAAAAAAAAAAAAAAAAAAAAAACATAAAAAAAAATCTTCTAGGGCTGCTCCTGATCATCACACCCTCACCACACAAAAAGAACTAAATTTGAATTTGTGGTATCATACTGTACGATATTAAACTCGTATGGTACGATCTACTATAATCTACACAGAACATCCTAGATAGTAAAATTCGTCTTGTTGATCATACTGTACGATATCTCATCTTCGTACTGTACGATACACATCAGCAAAATGGATTGGGATGAATTTAAGCGTGCTGGTACGTTATCATTGGTTATCGTACTGTACGATTGACTTCATATCATACTATACGATCCAAATCAGCAACGAATGCGTACGAATTAAAGGAGTTCGGCACGAAATTAATGCCACTCGTACTGTATGAAACACCTGTTCGTACAGTACAATACTTTTGGTCAAAACTCGTACCGACGAGCCTCAGGACGATCGAAATTCACTGATCGTACGATATGATACCTATCATACTGTACGTTTTGATCGCCTTTTCCCGGTGCAAATCGTCAGAATAATTATTGCCACTTCGTACTGTACGAATCGTCTATCGTACTGTACGATTTTTTGAAAACTCTTTAAATAGAATAGAAGGGCAGATATCCTCACTACACTCATAAACATCTCACTCACCTTTCAAGCCATGTCTAGTTCCAGCAAGCGAGGATGTTTGGTAGCGGGAAGCTCTTCTTCCTCTCCCCGCCATAGCGCCCGATTCTTGAATATGGAAAACGAGGATGCCTACCACAAATTCAAAACTTGCAAAATCACACCCTCCAGGTTGGTCAACCAGGCGGCTCTGAACTTCGAGGTACTAAACCTCTTTGGCTCCACCACCCTCCAGTTTCTTCTCACCCTAGCCTTTCCTTTTAATTCTGAACTGCTCCTAGAATTCTTAGCCAATCTTACCTATACCGTCGACAATTTAACCTTCCACTCTTTCGTTTGTCGACAAAATGTTGAAATAACCAAAGCTGACATCGCCCAATACATTGGGCTATCTACTAAAGGGCCTATGGTCCGTTCTTTTCTTACAAACGATTTTGATTGGATTGATGTCAATCGGGTCCTTAGAAATGCCGCTTTTTATCAACATCAGCCTCTTGTTTCTTCCCTAAATAGAAATGCGCGCATAATTCAACATGTCCTTCGTACCTCAATAATACCCAAAGGTGGTGACCGTGTCAACATGACCCCAACCCTATCTGTCACTACATACCTTATCATGACCAACATAAGATTCGACGAGGCCGATCTGATTATTGACTATATTCTCCATATGACCTTCGTTCGTCTCCCTTTCACTCGCCGAAAACAAAACATAGCTCTTGGTTACCTTGTATGATATATCCTCCAAAATAAATATCAAATGATCTATCCTGGTGAACCCGACATTTTTCCTATTTTTTATACGGATGCCTCCTTCAGTATCCTTTTCCATCGGGGAAACGAGCCGGAAGAACCAGTTTTTGATGAAGAAGAAGGAGAAGATGCCCCAGCTGTACCACAAGCACGTCCATGACATCATGCACCACCACCTCGAGCACCTGCACCAGCACAAGATGATTTGGTCAAATGCTTTGACCAACTTCAGAATCATCTCGACACTCATATTCAGGAACAACATCAACAACACGAGACAGATATGCAATGGTTTGGAGAGCGCTTTACTGCTATTGATCAGCGCTTTGACACTCTTTTTCAGTACTTCCAACCAAATCCACCTCCACCACCACCTGATCAGGATCCTCCTCTTTAGATTGTATTTGTGTTGTACTTTTTTTTTCATGTTTGCTCCTCTTTTTATGCTTTCAAAAGGGGGAGAAGGTTATTATATCTTCTTTTATGTATCTTCTTTTATGGTTAAATGCAAGTTTTTTTATTTCGCACTGCATTTTATTTATTTTTATACCTTTCTTTTTGTCATGCTTAAATCCAAATAAAAAAATGCTTTTAACACTTGCTTACAACAACTATTATTTGATATCATCAAAAAGGAGGAGATTGTTGCAACCCATGACCCCAAGCTTAAGATTTTGATGATGATAAATAATAATTGACTTGAGATTCATTGAATATTATTTTCTATTGTCCGTGAGTACTAATATTTTAGGAAGATCAAAAGCTATTCAGGATGATAGGAAGACTCAAGGATGGGTAGATTAGGAGTAAGAGTATGCAATGTATTTTCTTTTTTATTTCATTTTTATTTTCTTGAGTCTGGCCACAAAATGCATAAAAGCTCGAGCAACCATGCAAACACACAGTGGTAGAGGTTTTAAATGTAGAATGTAATAGAATTTCTTCTTTGTAGATCATACTATATGATGATAATTCGTACCGTACGATCAGAGGGTTTTAGTACAATTCTGTGAATAGATCGTACCGTACGAAATTATATCGTACTGTACGATATGTTCAAATCCAAAACCCTAGCCGTTGTTTAACTTAAGTAACAAATTTTCTGCCGTCCATACGGTACGAACTTGTTCGTACTGTACGATTATTTTTTAATACTTACTTAACTTAACATGTGATTAGTGCAAGAAACCTGGGCTTAATTATAATTTGAACATCATTCTGTACGAACCCATTCGTACAATACAATGAACAGAGACGAATTATAATCGTTCCGGATATTGTCCCGGACGATCTGTTGTTTTTTGTCTCATCGTATTGTACGATGTACATTGTACCGTACGATGAACAAAGACGATGTTTGATCGTCCTGACTATCATCTTGTACGAACTGTGTTGTCATGGATCGTACCGTACGATTTAGTATCGTACTGAACGGACATTTTTGAACTATTCGTACCACTTCGTACCTGGACGAAGTCTTTTTATGAAGATCGTACTGTATGATTGTATAACCGTACTATATGAAAGTAACGGCTACTTTGAGATTTCAAGGTTTTTGGACCCATTTTTATGTATCAAAAAAGTAAATTTTCAGAGAGTGTATGAGAGAGGAAAACGTGGTTTGAGAGGGATTCTAAGGGAGAGAGCTATAGAGAAGTTCTTTAGGGTTTGAGAGAGGAAGGAGAAGGTGAGCGTTGTAAGGGAGAAGTGGTGTAAGGGATATCACACGGTTGCTCCAAACTTGTCGCATCTTGCTCTTCCTGTGGCCCTAGAAGAATTTGAGGGAGGATCTCCAAGGGAAAGGCTTGTCTACATCCGTGACCTCGAGGTACTCTTCCTTCTCCAGGAGGGACAAAAACGAGAAGGTTTTCTGCCGTCGCCAGGAGGGCGAAAACAGAGTTTGGCACTCCTCCACGCCGGGTTGGTGAAAGGGAGGTTTGTAAAGCCTGCTCTGCCTTGCCGAGGGGGGCAAAAGGAGAACTATAGTTGGCAGTGAAAATCCCGGAGCGGATGACTCCGGGGAGTGGACGTAGGTCATATTTTGACCGAACCACTATAAAAATCTTGGTGTGTTTTTTCCTTGCTGCTTTTTCATTACTGCGTGCCTTTTTAATTTCAAAATATTTTCCTTGAAAAATTTCAAAAAAAAAATTTGTTTAATTTATCATATTAAAATTCTAAAACTAACGAAAAGATTTAGAACTCCTGCTTAGGTTTTAATTATTGTCAAAAAGTTTTCACAATTCACCCCCCCTCTTGTCCATCTAGTAATTTCAAATTCTTCTATTTGAAATCCTAATAAAAAATTTTAGGCTCATATAGTAACTCTAACATTCTAAGAAGTAAGCTCGGGACTGTCGAGAGTCAGCATAAGCATATTATTACTTACTCTTCCTTGTTAGGCACCTTCCCGCATACGGGTTCTGGATGACCACTTGACCTATGAGGGTGCAGTTTTGTCAAGGGGAAGTTATGCAATCTCTAGGGAAAAACCTATTTTCTAAGCCTAACTTTAAAACTGCTTCATATTCATTTAATACATTCGAGTCAATTAGCATGCATTGCATTATATATAAATTAAAAAAGAGTCTAAAATATTAATTGCATTTCCAGACATTTTTCACCCTACTTAAGTTGAGGGGCCAATTAGGATCTGTCTTAAATGTCGGCCCCCAATTCATTAAAACTTAAACAACATCCCTACCCATCTTTCATAAAAAGAATAGACACATGGTTTTAAAGCGCCTAGGTGGTTAGCTGGCTCCTCAATCCAGGCCGGGGTAAGTCCAGATTTGCACTTCATTAGTTAGGTTCGGGTCACTATTTTATAGTACCCAAATTAGATTTAGGTTCTGAGGCGGATTCTTTTTAGATCTTAAGTCCTCTCTCTCCGGGAATATAATCCAAAATTTCTAATAAAATGTTAACTTAAATATAAATTTTTTCTCTTAAAATATAAAGCCCAACATAGGATAGACTAAGGTCGCCTCTGCGTTTCTCATAATCTGGCACCTCCTACTTTTCCTCCTTTGACTCGCTAATAAATGCTCAACAATGAGTTCTCTCCTTGAAAGTTCTTTACTTATGTTCCTTATCTTCTACTTTTTAGTGAAAAGGATATGAAATCACTACTTTAATTAAGAGTTTTCTTAGGAATATCCCTCCTAGGATATAATTAACTATAGGAGCTTGATCCTATAGGGATTTGAGAACCCCAGACTAAAATAAACCTTGTTTTATTAATATAAAATAACGGAAGAATCTTTGGGAATGCAGATATCTTTAAAAAACTTCATTTCTAATCTTAAATATATTTGTAGGATGTTATTATTATCTTTTCAGATAATATAATTTCCTATTTTATATATTCAACTTTAGAAATGAGGAATTTTATAAAACTCATTCTTGCTTTTGGATGCTTTGAAGAATGTTATGTTCGTCTTTCAAGATGATATACTATTTTTCTTGCTATATCTAAATAAAAGAATGAATAAATTTTTCAAAAAAAGCTTATTTCTATTTTTAAACGCATTCTTAAGAATTTCATGTTTATCTTTCAAAATAATATGCTATTCTTTGAACTGTGTTTCATCATAAAAATATTAATTTAAAAAAAAACCCTATTTTGATATTGAATCCATTATAGAATATTGTGTCAGTCTCTCAAGACTGTACTTTATTCTTAATGTAGTATTTGATTACAAAATAGGAGAAATCAAAATCTGCGTGGTGATACACAATTTTTCCCACCAAGGTTTTTCTGACGACTCCGCTGGGGATCAATCCTCTCACCATCTTTAGTAGTATTTTATACCCTTTAATTGGTAGTATACTTGTGCTTGGCATAGGTTGTAACTACCTTTCTTCCGCCGATTCTTTTACTCATTTCATTCTTGAATAATTTGGCCGGTATCTAAAAAAATTTTAGAGGTCTTATTTTGGACCTCGTTAGAAAACTAACGAGGAGCTCCTTTGTAATGGCCTTTTTGTAAAGAAAATCACTGTGTGCTAATTTGAATGTTGTAGTTACATTTTTTATAGCTTGATATTTGATTTAGCACTAGGTCCAAAATCTCTTTGCTCAATATTTAGTAATATATACAGTTACTTCTTTTAGTAGCTCTATGTATTAATTGGATTGAGTCTAAAAAAAAATTAAAGTTTTAAAATTTTAAACATCTTCGTGTCCTAATTAACATATTGTAGTTATATATTTTTGTAACTCGATATGTGGCTGGACAAATATCTAGGAAATTTGAGCTTCTAAATAAAAATTTTCTCCTTATCTAAACCAACATATTACAGTTATATATTTTTATAGCTTAATATGTTTGGTAGGATATGGTCCAAAAGCTCAAACCTTCAAATCAAAACTTTTTTGCTTGTCATACTAACATATTATAGTTACATGTCTTTGTAGCTTGATATGTTTGCTAGGACAGGATCCATAATTTGATATATGTAAGATTTTCAAGATTAAATTAGATTTGATTTAAGAAAAGTTTGAAGGTTCAAATACAAGTTAAGCTTATAAAAAATAATTTTTGTTAGAAAAATGTCAGGTTGATTTCTCTTAAAAGAAAATTTATCTCTACTTTCTTCAAATTGTAATAAAAAGTTCATTGTGGTTGACTCCTTTAAATATTTAAAGAATAAGACCTATGGTTATCAATGCTAAAATGAAAAGTGTGTTCCCTCCCTCCCTCCACTTGGGTGGATTAAGGCTTTAGATGAAGATATATTTAATCTCATTTCCTTTTGGAAACTCAAAACACAAATGTTTAACTATTTTTGCTAGTTTCCTAGAAATTGTCTGAATTAAATTCAAATTTATTTTCAAATCTTCTATTCAACCTTATTATAATTTTTCTAATCTTAAGAATTTATAAATATTGGTTGATATATTGAAAGTTTGAAAATCATTCTAAATTCTCTCACCTTTAAACCTTCTTGCAGGTTAAAGTTTAAGAGGCCTTTAAATCTTATTTCCTAAGAGTACTACATGGATACGACGATTTGTCCTCTGTCATGTGGTTTAACTCTGATAGAAAATGGATCTTAAGGCATGCAATAAAGATAAATAAACAAATTATATAAAAACATTTGTTCATCATCTAAAGTTTTCTCTTATGGTAATATTTTAAAATCGAATATTAGCTAAGTTTATTCTTGGCTTTATTACTCCATCTGAGAAAACTCATGAGCAATTCTTGTTAAGATTGATCATCTTAAATTTCCATTTCAGTCAAAGACTTGGGATAATTTAAGGTTTTTTATTAAGGCTAACCCATGTTATGATAAACATTTCTTTGTCATGGGGCTTTTCCTTAAAATTAATTGATACACATTGAATTGATACAGAGTCAGGTGATTTTATAACATCTTTAATAGTTTTCTTCTTCAGTAGTGATAAAAAAAATTTATCATATTTGGTTTCACCCATTATGATATCCATAAATACTTTCTTTTGAATTAAGATTTATATCAAAATGAAATTGGATGAAGTGGAAGTCTTGTTCATCTCCTTGTTATTATATATCTCATAGGCATCTTGCAAGTTGATGAACTTGTTTCATAATGATCTCATTCAAGAAATTTATTTGTACTATAGGATTCGGTCCAATTTGTATATCCATCTTTCTTTTATAAGAGGATTAATTTTCTATTCTTATACTTGGAAGATGGTTTTGTAATTAAAATAATAATTTTAAGGTTTAAGTAAAGAAAGCCTAAAAATAAAAAAAAATAATAAAAAAAGAGACACATTCATTAAATGTGTAACAAAAAAAAAAGATGGCTTCCTATTCTAAATCTTGAATATCAAAGGACCTATTTATCCTTTAGTATTTTTAACACTTGATTTTGCGAATTCAAAATTTTGGTTCATCATCAAGCATTGATGTTCTATTAGATGTAAAATATACATCATCTAAAAGATTTTGAGATATTGAATTTCTACCTCCAATTTGATTCTCTTTTGATATAATTCTTAATTCAAAAAGAAGAAAAATATGAAGAATGAAACTCCAGTTTAGTTTATAGAGAAATATTGATTTGGGTTAATAAAATCTAAATCCTGAGACCTCTCTAATTAGAAAACTTGAGCAGGTCAGTTCAGATTTTCAAATCAGTATCAAGAAAAATCACATAGATGATCAATCTAAATGGAATTGTAATGGTGATGGTTGTGCATTATTGGGTTTCACATATCTAACCTAATTGAGATGTATAAACAAATCATGATCCAAAAAAATCTTTAACTCTCTTTTGGATATCTTTCAATTTGAATGAGATTCTAGACAGGATCCTGATACTGGATGATCTATAGTGATATTTATGGATATAAAAATCACTTTCTTTATATTCAAAATTTTGAAACTACACTAAGGGACATCCCTTAGCTGGTTCTGAGATGATTGTCTAATGTTCTCATTCACTATTGAGTAGATATCATACAAATTTAAATCTATTATTGACTGAACTAGGATGTTAGAACATGAGGGGTTCTATCCTTAGTGATGTCGATAATATCTTTGTTTGAATCTTTGTCAAACTTCAAAACAAAATCAAGCTATAATTTGACTAAATCCATAATTAACTAACCTTGGATGTTAGAATTGGAGGGATTCTATTCCTGATAAAGTCTATGATAACTTCGTCAAAAAAGATAAAAAATTAAATTCACGGTATATCTTTATCATAAACTAGATTCGATTGTTAGAGCCTAAACAACTCTATCCCCGTTTCTTTTCATAGCATTAAAATTCAAAATATTTTGAAACTACAATTTTCTTTAAAGGAAGTTGTTAAGTTTTAACTTTTCATTGAAATCGTTCTTGTCATATTCAAACTATTTAATTTAGAGGGAGTCAACTCATCCTTCGTTGAGTTTTTGAATCTTTTCCAATGCCATTTTGATTGGGTTAAGATGCTTAAAACTTAAGCGACCACTTTCCAATATTATATTAAAAAAAATTATTATTATCAAATAAAAAAGTAAAGCTTTCACTCCTTATTGAAAATACAACTTTTCTCAATCATTGTGAGTATTTGATATTCCTTAGTGTTTTCATTATAAAGGATCCTCAAATATGCTCATTGTTCTATAAGAACTCATGCAAAAGTTAAAATTTTCTAAGGAAAATTTTATCATGTTGCATTTAGTTCTCTTAGAACATGTAAATGAGAACTCTAAAAAATTCATATGATTTTCTTTGAGTTACTCAAAATAAATTCAATCATAGAATGAATCTTTAATCAGGATCTTGCATTGTTCCTTTGGTGTTTGAGAAGCTTTGATAAATCTTTACTTTTCAAAGATGATTGAACTACCACCTTCTTTCTCCTTTCTTCACATATGATGATCCGATATAAAACCACAATCCCCAGTGGATTGTTTGTAAGTTATATAGATCATATATAATGGAGGAGAAAATAAAATTTTCAATCCAATAATTTCAAGACTATCATTCAAATATTTTTCCTCCCCTTCTAGAAAGTGACATAAGCAAATGCTTTTGATCTCTAGTAGAATATTTGTAAGTTGTCAATGTCATTATTAATGAAGGGAAAAGGTCCAAAGCTTTAAAGAAATCAAATATACATTAAAATTCATAATCTAGTTTAAATCTGTCTTTAGGTCTAAGTCCGCTTTTACGGCATCCTATTATCTTTCTGGCTTAAGTCCGCTCTTATGGCAGCCAATCCTGATTAAATCTGTCTTTAGGTCTAAGTCCGCTTTTACGGCATCCTATTGACTTTTGGCTTAGGTCCTCTCTTATGGCAGCCAATCCTGATTAAATCTGTCTTTAGGTTTAAGTCCGCTTTTACGGCATCCTATTGACTTTTGGCTTAACTCTGCTCTTACGGTAGCCAATCCTGATTAAATCCGTCTTTAGGTCTAAGTCTATTTTTACGTCATCCTATTGACTTTCGGCATAAGTCCGCTCTTACAGCAGCCAAACCTGATCAAATCTGTCTTTAAGTCTAAGTCAGCTTTTACGACATCCTATTGACTTTCTGGCTTAAGTCCGCTCTTACGACAGCCATCCTAATTAAATCCGTCTTTAAGTCTAAGTCTGCTTTTATGGCATCCTATTGACTTTCGGTATAAGTCCGGTCTTACGGCAGCCAAACCTGATCAAATTTGTCTTTAGGTCTAAGTCCGCTTTTACGACATCCTATTGACTTTCGGCGTAAGTCCGCTCTTACGGCAGCAAAACCTGATAAAATATGTCTTTAAGTCTAAGTTCGTTTTTACGGCATCCTATTGAATTTCTTGCTTAAGTTCGCTTTTACCGCAGCCATCCTGATTAAATCTGTCTTTAGGTTTAAGTCCGCTTTTACGGCATCCTATTGACTTTTGGCTAAACTCCTCTCTTACGGTAGCCAATCCTGATTAAATCCGTCTTTAGGTCTAAGTCTATTTTTACGGCATCCTATTGACTTTCGGCATAAGTCCGCTCTTACAGCAGCCAAACCTGATCAAATCTGTCTTTAGGTCTAAGTCTGCTTTTACGACATCCTATTGACTTTCTGGCTTAAGTCCGCTCTTATGTCAGCCATCCTAATTAAATCCGTCTTTAAGTCTAAGTCCGCTTTTACGGCATCCTATTGACTTTCGGTATAAGTCCGGTCTTACGGCAGCCAAACCTGATCAAATCTGTCTTTAAGTCTAAGTCCGCTTTTACGACATCCTATTGACTTTCGGCATAAGTCCGCTCTTACGACAGCCAAACCTGATAAAATATGTCTTTAAGTCTAAGTTCGCTTTTTTGGCATCCTATTGACTTTCTTGCTTAAGTCCGCTTTTACGGCAGCCATCCTGATTAAATCTGTCTTTAGGTCTAAGTCCGCTTTTACGGCATCCTATTTACTTTCTGGCTTAAGTCCGCTTTTACGGTAGCCAACCTGATTAAATTCATCTTTAGGTCTATGTCCTCTTTTACGGCTTCCTATTGACTTTCGACATAAGTCCGCTCTTACGGCAGTTAAACCTGATTAAACCTGTCTTTAGGTTTAAGTCCGCTCTTACGGCATCCTATTGACTTCTAGTATAAGTCCGCTCTTACGGCAATCAACCCTTAAATCTATCATTAGGTCTAAGCCCGCTCTTACGGCCTCCTATTGATTTCTAGCTTTTATAAAAATCAAAACCAAACTCTCCATTTATTTCAAACTACATTCAAACCACTGCATTCAACTTTTTAATGCTTTGGTTCTACTAAATAATACTAACCTCATTAGTTATCATTTTTTTTACTAAAGCCATCAGTACTGACAACAAAGTCAATTCCTTAACTCGAATCTCTATAAATTGTACATTTTGATTATCTATCAAAGTTCAAAATCTTTTCAAATTGTATACTCAAGTATTCAACTTCAACTCAGAATCTAGTTGATCGTTTCGGTCAATACCAATACGCACGATAAACTTTGGCTCCATTTGTTGACCTTATTATTCGAGGTCAATTTCACCGGAATCAATTCTAGCACCTAGGTTTTTGTAGCCTAGTCTAGACATCGCCCCATAGGATTTCCCTTAGGTAAGCGCCCACGCTCACATCTTTCGAATTGTGTTTTAGGTGCGCTTTAGGTGCGCTTTTGACCTGAGCTTAATTTAAAATAATATTTTATTAATATCTGGACCTATCTCGGCATCCGATGACTCCCCTCCCTCAAATTTGTGAAAAAGAAGCCCCCTCTCTCTCGGCAGTTCACAGAACTCCCCCACGATTTCCCTCTCCCTCTCATTTCGAAAACCGAACCCACTCACCTGAACGTCTCCTCTCAGTCCAAACTCTCTCCCATTCAGAAGCAGACCGAACTCCAACCTCATCGTCGCTGCCTCCTTCACGATCAATTCACACAAAGCCAGAAAATTTCAGAACTTCCAAACTCCTCCATTCTCACGTCGCTGCAGTTCACGGCAAATCCCTATCTCTCCCTCTTTCACACGCCTCCCAGATCACAAGCAGTTCGAAACTTCCCTCCCATTTAAAAAAGACCCAAACTGCCCACGATCTCCAACTTCTCTCTAATTTTAGAAAACTCACAGAGAGAACCGCCTCTCCAGCTCGCAAACTCTCAGGCTCTCATTGGCATAAGTTCGCTCGTCTCCCACTTATTAGAAGAGATAGAACGAATTCCCTCCCTCGATCATCTCTCTCGCACACTCGGTCCTCTCTAAGTTCGGAAGAATCCCAGACGTGAACCCTCTCTCGCGTGAGAAATCGGCTCCGACCACCTTTCCTTCTACGGCTCAATTAGATAGTAACGAAAATAAGAACATCATCATAATGCTTTCTATTGTCTCATTAAATAATAAATTCACATCAGTTATTATAAACATAATCTAGTCCTCTCAAGTCAATAAAGTATATTTCTTATTTATCTAATTGAAAGAAAAGTTGTAGTGGAAAAGAGAAATGTGAAATTCGGAGAGGATTGTGAGCTTTATGTTGGGAAATAATAATGAGTTTTATATTATATATATATATATATATATGAATTTTCTATAGAATCAATTCAACGTTGCATTGTGATGTTGGGTCATTTTCTTAAAAATCAGAAAAAGTAAAGTTACATTATGTCTCTCTCTCTCTCTCCTTTTAATTTCATTTGTTCATAATGTTGAGTTTGTGTAAATATGAAAATCGTACGTGTTTTCGAAGGATGAAAATTGTATATCTCTTGAAAAAGTGGAAATGGGTTAGAACTAAAAGAAAGTTATCTTTTGCTCTACCTCTTTCTCTCTTTTCTTCTTTTTCCCTTTTCTTGTTGCCTCGGGGTAAATGTTGGAAAGGTATATAATATGAATTCAGAAATGAAAAAGTTCAAAAGACATTCAAGCAAACCGGCATTCAAGCCCGAAAAAAGGTACGTCTTTATTTTCAGTAAAGTTCAATTATTTTATTATTTATTATTAAACATGCTCTAATCCTTGTTTCCTTTTCTTTATTGACATGAACTGCGATGAATGGTACCGATCGAGGGAACAAAAGGACAAGGAGCTAATGACGTCAGTTGCCTCTATCCAGCTGGGTAGAGGTGCTACGGACGGAACCACTTGGTCGTAGCCCCCGGTGACTGTAAGTATTCTAAACTTAGAAAACTTTTAGGGCCCCCCCTGGATGTGGTTTGTGCGAACTCCTCCCTTTAGGTCCTTGTAGTAATTTCAATTTTATTAGGACTACTTTTGTTTTATTTTAGATCCTTAAACCTTTTTATACGCACGCAATGTCCTAAGGGTTAGTGATAATAAAATTTTTCACCTTATACAACATTAGTGATACTTATGGACCATAATTAAGGACCGAGTCTTAGAAAACTTAGACTTAGGATGCATGTACCCTTTAGGGTAGAAACTTATAACATAGAAAACTTAGTGACACCTTATCTTCAGATTTGTGAATATCTTAAGCTAAAACTAAATCAATTAGAAAACTCCCATCAATCTTATAACATACAATAATACTAACATAATAGTTAAATAATAAATATAAAAATACTAAAAAATCATAAATAATTAAATAAGAATTAAAACTAATAAATTTTTATAACAAATAAAATAAATGAATATAATTTAAAATTTAACAAATCATTAAAAATTAAATAAAATCTTTAAAATTCAATAAATCATTAACTTTTTAATAAATCAATTAGGGATTCAATAAATTATTTAAGATTAACAAATCATTAAAATATTAAATAAAAATCTTTAAAAATTCATTAAATTATAATAAATCATTAAAAATTTAAAAAATAATTTTAATATTAATAAATAATATAAAATATAATAAATCATTAAAAACTTAGTAAATAATTAACTTAAATAATATAAAAGATCATAAATTATACTAAATAACCAATTTTATTAATCAATTTTAACAATTAAATTTTAATCTGAAATAAATAAAAAAAAATATTAAATACACTAAAACTTAAACCTAAAACATAAACCTAAATCAAATTTAACTAATTCCTTAATTAATATCTAATCAATCTCTTAATAAATTCCTAATTAACTTAAGGTTTAAAAGATTTAGATTAAATTAAGAGAGTAAACTTAAACTAAAACTTATTAAGTTAAAAGTCTTTTAAAAATCCAAATATACTAATTCACCTAAGCCCAAATTTAAACTTTAAACTAATTTCTTAAAATCAATCAATACATCCCTTAATATACAACAACCACTCCAAAGATGAAGTTTATTGGATGAACTACTCCGGGCTGCGGGGCTAAGTGTCCTAAAGAGGCCTGGTTCCTCGAGCCTGGTGGCACAACGCCATGAATGAATTCAATAGAGTGTTAAAACATTAAAATTAATTTATTATTAAAGATTTAAATCAAATAAAATCAACTAAACATAAAATAAAATTCTTAAAATAAATCTTAAGTCATTAATATTTAAACTTAAACTAAAAATCTTCTTTGACATTTCAACAAAGTAAATTCAATCAACTAGAAAACTTCAATCAATAACCGATATAGGACATATCTAAGATACACAGCCTACTACACACACTTAGACTTGTTTTCTAGGATAACCGACTTTAGCTTTAGGTTAGGCCGGTGTTTACTTACTTACTACATTGTGACGGGCTTTCTCGGCTTTCATTGCATGTTGGATGTAAAATTATTGAAGTGTTTGTTTACTTACTTTTACTGCACTCTGTGATGTGATTTGATTGACGATTAGATTACCCATAGGTTAGGAGCGATCTGGTTGTTAACAAAATTTTCTGCAGGTGGCCACACTCGCGCAGGGCAGTAAATGGGGCTAATTAATTAATAAATTTTATAAATGCTACAGGTGCTTCAGCTTCTTAGCCCTCAAATAAAAAGAGTGTGGCCAAGTGTGGCTAATTAATTTAATTTAAATGCATATATATAACTACTTGGGATGATTTTTATTATAAACTGCTTAGGATAACCCTGTAAGTGGTCTAGATTTTCTTTTTCTTCCTGTGATGTAAATGTGAATGTAAATGTAATGTATTAAAAGTCAATATATGTGAAAGTAATTTTGAAAGTGGGATATCACATTCAATTTGGAATCCAAAGAAAAGAGAATATACCTTAAAGGATTATTCTCTTTTATTTGGAAAGCCAAATTAGGATGATTTTTATATCCAAATAGAAAAGAAAATACCCCCTTTAGGGATGAGTTTCTTTTCATTTGGATATCCGGACCTGACGGATCCAAAGAGTTCATAGAAGAAGAAAGGACGAAATGAAGAAATGAAAAAAGAAGACGAAGAAGTAAAGACACAAGAAAGAATATATCCTATTTCAAAAATCACTTGCGTCATTCTTAGGATTAAAATCTGGGTTTGTTGTCAGTGGTGCCCGGCCACTTTACTTTTCTGCAAATTTTGGATGTAATTATATGGATATTAAACATTGGATATTATATTCTGGATTATTTGAAATGATTGTTTACATTATTTATGTAGTAGCTTTTTTTAGGGCCCATTGCATGCCGTGTTTTGTTTTAGCCTGGATGCGAATCAGAGTGTTTTTTTTAGTAAGGGTACGTATAAAATTCTTCTACTTGAAATCCTAATAAAAAATTTTAGGCTCACATAGTAACTCTAACGTTCTAAGAAGTAAGCTCGGGACCGCCGAGAGTCAGCATAAGCATATTATTACTTTCTCTTCCTTTTTAGGCACCTCCCCGCCTGCGGGTTCTGGCAGACCACTTGACCTATGAGGGTGCAGTTCTGTCAAGGGAAAATTGTGCAATCTCTAGGGAAAAACCGATTTTCTAAGCCTAACTTTAAAACTGCTTCATATTCATTTTATGCATTCGAGTCAATTAGCATGCATTGCATTAGATATAAATTAAAAAAGAGTCTAAAATATTAATTGTATTTCCAGACATTTTTCACCCTACATAAGTTGAGGGGCCAATTAGGATCTGTCTTAGATGTCGGTCCCCACTTCATTAAAATTTAAACAACATCTCTACCCATCTTTCATAAAGAGATTAGAAACATGGTTTTAAAGCGCCTAGGTGGTTAGCTGGCTCCCCAATCCAGGCCGGGGTAAGTCCAGATTTGCACTTCATTAGTTAGGTTCGGGTCACTATTTTATAATACATAAATTAGATTTAGGTTTTAAGGAATATTCTTTTTAGATCTTAAGTCCTCTCCCTTAGGGAATATAATCCCAAATTTCTAATAAAATATCAACTTAAACATAAAATTTCTCTCTTAAAATGTAAAGCTTAACATAGGATAGACTAAGGTCGCCTCTGAGTTTCTCAGAATCTGGCACTTCCTACTTTTCCTCCTTTGACTCGTTAATAAATGTTCAACATTGAGTTCTCTCCTTGAAAATTATTTACTTATGTTCCTTGTCTTCTACTTTGTAGTGAAAAGGATATGAAATCACTGCTTTAATCGAGAGTTTTCTTAGGAGTATCCCTCCTAGGATGTAATTAACTATAGGAGCTTGCTCCTATAGGGATTTGAGAACCCCAGACTAAAATAAACCTTGTTTTATTCATATAAAATAAGGGAAGAATCTTTGGGAATGCATATATCTTTAAAAAACTTCATTTCTAATTTAAATATGTTTGTAGGATGTTATTATTATCTTTTTAGATAATATAATTTCCTACTTGATATATTCAACTTTAGAAATGATAAATTTTATAAAACTCATTCTTGCTTTTGGATGTCTTGAAGAATGTTATGTTCGTCTTTCAAGATGATATAATATTTTTCTTGCTATATCTAAATAAAAGAATAAATAAATTTTTCAAAAAAAGCTTATTTCTATTTTTAAACACATTCTTAAGAATTTCATGTTTATCTTTCGAAATAATATGCTATTCTTTGAACTGTATTTGATTATAGAAATATTAATTTAAAAAAAAACCCTATTTTGATATTGAATCCATTATAGAATATTGTGTCAGTCGAGAGACTGTACTTTATAATTAATGTAGTATTTGATTACAAAATAGGAGAAATTAAAATCTGCGTGGTGATACACAATTTTTTCCACCAATATCTTTCCATTGAACATTTTTCCTACTAGTAGTCCACCAATAATGAGTAGCTATCAGATCATTCTCTATCGGACAGGCTCACTCCACCAATCTAGAAAAATCACAAATATAGAATGAAAGAAGGGCCTATCTAAAACTAACCTGAAGTCCTCTAAAAAATTTATAGCACTTCTTTATGCGAGTGTTAACTAGTTGCAAAGCTAACCTCTGCCTCATATTGTAAAATTGTTAAGTTCCTCTTAATTGATCTTAGAAATTTTCTTGTATATGTTATCATACAGAGGGTGGTATAAACTAGGCTCAAAATATATTAAATAACTAATCTCAGCTAATTAAAGTGTTCAACCTCCCCTTAAACTTTGCCTCAACATTTAATAGAAAAATAACCAATGGTACTTTCCTCTCAAGAGGATACTTTATACCATCATCTTCTCCAATCTCCTCAACGAGTCCTCCACTTCTCTGAGCCTAGTAGTGACCTCAAACCTCAAAGGCTTCAATCTTAGAAACATCTGAAACTGTTTGTCTACATTATTAAATTTAGTTGTAACACTTTATTCTATTCCTTGTCCATCATTTAGTCTATAAGATTAGCAAACTAGGAAACAATATAAGAACTTGTTATTGGAGTAGTATTATATGAGCAAGCTATCTAACTGGCACTCTATCTATGTGTAACATCTTGGACTAGCAGATTCATAATTATATATAACATACAATTGGACACACATACATATGAAATAAATAAATTCCCAAAAAACTAAAAAATTATGTGATAGTGTAATAGTTGGTGCTGACCTCACTTTTAGCTTAGGTCACTAAACTTACATCACCATGGTCTATAGTCACTTGATTTACAACACTTTGACTCAAAATCAATCATCTTGATATTATCAATCTACGCTCAATCAATTCACATTCAAATAAATTAAAATTAATCATATAATATACATATAATCAAACTTCAACCTACACTCAATCATCCATGATCAATTAATAACCCTTCTACAGTCAATTGACTAAGTTCATTACCTTTCACACTATACTAACTTCCTTGATCTCAATCAAAACCCAAACCACTTCATTAGGATCTCCACATAACAAACCATGCATCGCTAGCTATCTAGGCCGGCAAGTGATTAACTAATTTGACCTAGTTGGGTAAACTCAAGCTAGCCCAATCTATCTTATAGCTCAATCACCACCAAATAAACTTTAAATCACCTCAAATCTTCATCAAATTTCTCTTAACACCGCTCATAGTTAGATAAGAAATGATTGTTCACTTTAGCTCTGGCCCTGTCATTAGTTGACTTGGTTTAAGGAGCCCAATTCTGGTCAAATTAGACCTAATTTGGTCAAATCATTACATGCATCCAATTCAAAACCACTAATTCTTCAATATCATGCCATTATATGACTCAAACCTAATCAAATTCTTTATTGTTCATATCCAATGGATTTGATCTAGTAAACTCTCTAGAAAAGGTCAAATCCACACATGCATGGTCAACTTCAATTTAAATTTAAAATGTAAGGTTATAAATTCATTCCATTTCACCTCACAAGAATTTTTATTCCCCCACACACCTCAATAGGATTTGACCCATTGATTGGTCAAATAATTAAAAAAATGATAAAATAACCTTTAAATGGTCAAATTACATCAAATCCCTCATTTATCTTCATACAAATATACTCCAACTACTCAAAGCTCTTCTAGAACTTTCCTAGTCATCATCTAAATAGATCTTAAGCCTTAGTTTAGCCCTAAGCAAGCTAACCATCCTATGTGCTCTCATAAGAACAAAAATGGGTTTCCACCTCATTATACTTTATTCTGGTCTTTGCACTACCTCTAGCCACCTGAGGGACATGTGTCACACATACTAGAATGCTTCCAAACAAATCTTAGCCTTCTATGATGCCCATAGAGTTTGAATTTGGAAAATGAGCAAATACACTCATTACTACCTATCTTATGATTCTCACCCCTCAAGCCCCAATTCTCTATTCATTTGAGCTTCTACAGACTCACTCTACACTTTCTAAGTCTAAACACACCATTTTCACATCGCCAATGATGGGATTTCAGCCACTCTGATCTCCTACTTCTTCTAAGTCTCATATTTCTCAATTTAAAGCACTTCATCGCTCGAGCTCTTAAGAGAGATTATTTTAGAGGTCATAAGGAGTAATATAATCCATCAAACATCCAAAATGATTGATCCAATTAAGGTAATGAGCAAACCCTAGCTAAAATCATTTGGATTTAATGAGCTTTATGAATAACACTTTTCTGACTACAAAGTTAACTCCTACTCTTTATTTGGTTCTCCTCAAACTCTGTTTAAAGTTTCATAGATTTTGGTTCAGCCATTTTCATGTTTGAACATTTCTTCATCTTAGGGTTTTAAGTTAACCTAAATATAACATATACAAAATTAGAGTTGTTAATCTCAAATCTCATCATTTCACTTTGAATCTGAATCATGCATATTAGTTAGTTATTTTGCATTCGGTCTGATGGCATAACATCTATTGATTGCAAAATGTGGGAGATCAGAAGATACCACATGAGCGCTAATGCAAATAAGTTTAAAACGTGTATACGTTGCATCCACTTTGCAATTATTACAAATGATTGTCAGTGGCACAAATATTAGTAATAAATGCACCACCATTAACTAATCATGTCCTAGAATCAATCATTCAGCTAGTTTGATTTAATTTTAATCAATTAAAACCTATTTTAATCATTGAATCTTCAAAAATAATAGTAAATTAAATATTTAGCCAAAAATTACATATAATATATCATTTTCATCAGAATTAAACCCTCTTTCATCTAAAAATAAAATTGCATCAAAATGTTAAGTATACAAAATTATTTTCTTAAACTCCTTTATTACTCTCTAAATACATAGCTAATTGAGTCAAAACTTTTTTTGGTTGAATTAGGGCATGCTTTAATATCCAATTTTTTCTTAGATATATTTAAGGTTTACTTTAATAATTATCAAATTTACAATAATAAAGGTCCTTATTTAGTTCATATTTTTGACAGTCCGTCATAAATAAATTTTGACTTCACTGCATGCATTCAAATCCAACATGGAAACATTAAACATAGCTTCAACATTTAAAAATGAACCCAATGGTGTAGGTTGAGTAATTAGTGAGCAATTGCATTATCATTTCTTCAAAACTTCCTTTAATTACTCATTATATACTTAACTATCTATGTTTAAACTTGGCTAGCTGGAAGTGTAATGTATCATTAATATAATATATCTTCTTGAATACATTTAATGCATAATCATTAGGTGATTGTATTTTTAAATATTTAGGTCATGGTTTGATCTAAATATTAAGAAATCTAGTATGCCTAACTCTCTTAGATTTAAGGCATAAGTTTGATATGGTGTGTTTATACATATGCAAGGGTTAAAGACCTTGATTTTCAAACCCCTTTCAATACTAGAGATACTTAAGGACAATAATTAAGATTTGTATCTAGTGAACTTAGAAAACATATAGGAATTCATGTATAAATGCAATAAGACTGAAACTTTAAAATCATAAACATAGGCATATTATAAATCATAGGAATTAAATTCACATTGAATTGACATTAATTTATTCAAAAACAAAATTAATCAAGATCAGCCCTTGATGAAGGGATAAAACTTCAATAAATCATAATAAATAAAAGAAAATAAGTAAAAATACAAATTAATCTTATTCAACTCCAAATTAAATCTTTAATTAAGGGATAAAATACAAAACTTATTTTTATAAAGGTTAAATTAATAATTAATTATGATAAAATAATAACAACAACGTCAAGCCTTTGTCCCACTACGTAGGGTGGGCTACCTGAATCCTTTTTTGCTGTTGTGTCGGGTTAAAAGTTAAATTCTTATTTAAATCTAATAATGAAAGATAATTTCTAATATTTTTTAATCAAGTCTTTTTAAGTCTACCTCTACCTTTCTTAACATAAGTCAAAACTAATACCTCAACTTTCCTAACTGGGTCATCGACAGGCCTCTATTTAATATGACCAAACCTTCTAAGGTGACTTTCTCTAATCTTATCTTCCACTGGAGCTACCACAACCTTTTCATGTATATGTTCATTTCTTATGCTATCTCTAAGGGTCAAGCGACTCATCCACCTAAGCATCCTTATCTCTACAACACTTAACTTAATATTATGCTTCTATTTTAATTGCTAACATTCGCCACCATGAAGCATTGCATGTCTCACCACCAACTTATAGAATTTTCCCTTAAGTTTGAGGGGGACTTTTCTATCGCAAAATAAACCTGATGCATTCCTACACTTCAACTATCCAACTTGAATTCTGCTGATAATATCCCCATCAATTTTACCATCAATCTAAATAATAGATCCAAGATATCTAAAACATGTAATCTTATTAATGGTTTGATCGCCCACTAGGTCTATTACTATTAAAATTACACTCAATATATTTAATTTTAGATCTACTCAAGTGAAAATCTTTAGGCTCTAAAGTTGACCTCCATAATTCAAGTTTACCTTCAACTCTGTCTCTAGTCTTATCAACAAGAAGACTATCATCAGTAAAAAGCATACACAAGGGTACATCCTCTTGAAAATGTCTAGTGAGAACATCCATGACTAAATCAAAAAGATATGGACTTAAGGATGATCCTTGATGTAATCCAACCAAAATAAGAAAATATCCATGACTAAAGCAAAAAGATATGGACTTAAGGATAATCTTTGATGTAATCCAACCAAAATAGGAAAATATATGGTCAAACCACCTTGTGTTTGAACACAAATAATAGCACATGCATACATATCTTTAATTTGAATAATTAATATTAACTAAATTAATGAAAGCCTTTATGCTTCTTTCTTGACTTCATTTGGAAGGTCTTTTAGCACTTGATTTCAAGGCCTTTGATACATTTAAAATAAACAAAAGACCCCTATGTGTTGTACATAACTTCTTTTAGAAACACACTAACACATTATATTTGAGTATCTTCAAACCATAATAAATCATTTGACCCTATACATCATGCTTGACTCCACTTAGAGGGCATGTGTATTAGATTGAAGGGTCCCTTTACTAACCCTTAATAAATCATTAATGAATCTTCAAGGACTCTATGTAAGAATTTATCTTATTTAGGGGATGGTAGCATTGTGATTATAAACCTTAGGATTTATATGTTCTTGGTTTCTACACTTTGAAATTTAATTAACTGACAAATTCTTCAAAATTAAATTATAACTTCAATATCTAAAATTCAAAAAAAAAAAAAAAATTGTATAAGGAAAACTTTTCTTTTGACCTTAATAAAGAACATCTCAAATGCAAGTAACTTGAATATTAAGTCCCTATAGGATATACCAAAACCACACAGCTTCCTTCACATATGTAGATGATTTAAAGGATAACCAACTTTAGTATAGGATAGGATAGTGATATGAATTGCTTGATGAGTACTTTGTTGAAGAGCACCCTGTGTTTATTTATTTATTTTCAGTAATATGAATGTCATTCATTTTATTTTTTATTATTGCACTTTGGCTACTTAAGGATTGCTTTAGAACTATTAGGTCATTACATGACTATTCTACACATATTTTTACAAGCTTATATGCTTCTTATAAATTGTTTATTTATGTTCCTATAAGAGTTAAAGAAGAATGTACTAATGAGTTATTGTATACATACACAAGTGTCCATATACAAGTCTCTATAAATTATAAATTATATATAAATCAAGTTGTATAACATCCTGAGTTGTAAAAGAATTAAATACACCTGCTTATACATATAAGTGGGCTCCAAAATAAGATGTTCTATCCTTTGGATGGTAATCTCTTTTGAAATTCAACAGAAGACCTGGAGTTAAAAGACATTAAGTAGATATATTTGATTCTATACATATGGTTGGTATAGATTAATAGTTTTATTTTCATTGGTATTTATATTAATAAGGAAATTAGGTTTCTATGATTATATAAATTAAAAGATAAAAGAATAATTCTTTCAAATTAGATTTTGAAGTGTCACACATATAACATTCAATAACTTTGAGTAACAAATAGAGTTTAGTAACTCTTAAAAATAGATAGTTATCCATTGAAATATGTGTTTAATTAGTTAAATAGGTGATTTTATGAAAATCTTATAAAGGTGAAAGAAGTTTTGTTTAGATCATATATGCACATTTTATTTTAGATCTATTGAATTATATCTATTGCTCAAAGTTGTTGAATTATGTCTATTATTCAGAGTTGTTAAACTCTATTTATTACTCAGAGTTTTTAAAGTCTGTATGTGTAACACTCTAAAATTTAATTTGAAAGAATTATTTTTTTATCTGTGCATTAAGTTCAATAGGTTTGGAATACTTACTCGGCTCTAGAGTTCATTATATATAATTAAATGATTTCAAGTCAGGTCACGGGAACAGGAGTATAGGATTGACCAGGATCTTACAAGTTAAAGTTTATGTTCTTATTATATCATCCATTCTTTTATACTATGGTTATAGTAGTTGTGAGATAATTGTATAGATCCTAAGTAATGAGTACATACTTATATGTATATTTTGTTCGATAGTTTTATTTTTGTTGTTATTTATATAAATAAAAGAAATTAGATAGCTTTGGTTATATAAAATAATATATAAAAGAATAGTTTCTCCAAATTAGATTTTTGATCATCACACATACATAATTTAATAACACTAAGTAATAAACAAAGTTTAACAACTCAGAATGTTAATCAAAATTCTTTAATTTGGTAATATATATAGTTCAATAGCTCTAAAGTAATATGTTCATATATCATGTAATCAGAACTTCTTTCCCCCCTTTAAGATTTCCAGAAAATCACCTATTTAACTAATTAAACACATATTTCAATGAATAACAATAAATGATGCATAAAGAAATATATTTAAAATTTTTCCAAAATGCCAAAATGGTTGGAAACATAAAATTCTACTACCCAAATATGCAAATTTGTAGAAAATAGCTAAAGTACTAGAGATTGTACAAAAATATAATTTTAAAACTTTAATTATACTACAATGTGATCTTCTAAAATATGGATTATTTTCTATTTGATAAAAAATGCATAAATTTCAAAACCCCAATATGCAATTTCTAGAAATATTTAAAATCTCAATATCTATAAGATATAAAAAGTTACACATAAAATTTTACCAGTATTAACTTATCCCCATTTTTTATAATTTAAATTAAAATTTAATTGGAAAATTAAAAATAAATTTATATTTTTTAAAAATTGAGATAGGCATAGTGTGACCAACCTTGAGATGAACAAATTTCTCAACTAGACTGACTCACAAAAATGTCTCTAAGACCCCCAAACTCTATCTATAATTTCTTTCTCCTATCTTTATTCTCTTTTCCTTCTTTTTTTTTCATTTACTTGTTAAACAAATGAAAAGGGAAATGACTTTTCAAAATATATTTTTATAATAAAATATCTTGTGGATGCAAATATAATTATTCTAGTTGTTTAGTGATTAGTAAAAAATTCTTATAAATCATTTTATATCTTCAAATATATAGGGATCTAAAAAGTATAAAAAAAATATTTATAAATTAGAAAATCATGTCTAAAAAATTTGATTAAATTGATTTATAAAATGGACACATAAGAGTCCTAAAAATCTCACTAGTACTAACATGTATCAATTTTTAAATTGTTTTAGTAATGCCCAAAAATTAGGAAAAAACCATTATAATTAGATCACAAAAATATTTATATTTTGGTCAAGAAAACTTTTAATTATGACTTATAATGAATGATAGAATAATTTTTTACTCTTATAAGCCAAAATATATCTTTTAAAATTTAATGGTTATTACACACACATACATAATTTTAAAAAGAAATTACAACATTAGTTTTCAAATCCTAAATAAATATTTCTAGTTATATGTCTTCATCATGCTCTCTATAATTGGCCATATTTTCTTCTTGTTTTAACTCCTTACATTCATTCTAAAAGTCATATGTGCTACATTAATTCTCCTAGCCCTTAATGAACTCTTCTTTAAAGAGTTGATGTCTAGATAGTCTTCAATAAGATTGGATGAAATATAGTACAAATAAAACATACTAAGCAATATATTATCTTGGTGGGCTATCTTTCAATCTCATAAATAGTAAGTGTTCTTTAATATCCTCAGTTTGTGCTCATTTCTCACTATGTTATATACTTCTATGATATTAGGTTGAATGTCCATCTATATTTGATTATGTTGTCCATCTAAAAAAGGGTAGTCTCTATATTCTATATAACATATTGCACTAAAATGTTATAATATTTATAATATTAAGTATACAACTTTATAGGAACATAATGTGGTAATTCAAGAAAATATATATTGAGTTAAATTTGCTTAAAATTTTAAATTGTCCATAAGCCCTTATATATAGTTTCTTAGAATTTGTTAAGTATAAATTTGGTATTGTTTTACTATCTTAAATATCAGTAAAAATATTATTTTGAGTTGTGTGTAGGAATGTCCCATGAAAAGAAAAAAAATAGAAGCATTGAACAACCACTGTAGCGCTCAAACTATCAGTGCTACAACATCCACAACACCTTAGTGTCATATTAGGTAATCACAATGTCGGACCAAAAAAAATGTTAATTAATTCAGTGCCCTAGAAGAGCCAAGGTCAGTGCATCAATGCTAGAAATTAGAATTATAATGTCTATGTCTCAAGAACTTATGCACCGGAGCACCGAACTACATAATGCCACCAGGCCAAATTATACATTCAAGCATCATCGTGCTTAATATTTTTAGTGTTGTGGTGGAGCAATTTTGAAAATATGGAGCCACATTGACTTAGCTAAAAGACATGTCAATTCAACCAATTTATGCACTAGGACTGCCCAACGTTGCAGCTATGCAAGCTTAAAAGTATTGAGGCCCTAGTTCAATCTTTAACGCTGCAATGCTAGCATGTCAAGTATCACATTGCCTAAGTTCACTTTTGTATTAGAATAAATGGATTTTTTTTCATTAAAGAAAATATTCTATCATTTTTAGGAGGGGATTGCCACAGTCTTATTTGAAAATTTGTGTAAGTTGTTAGACCTTATAGAAATTTCCCAAGGCTAACAAAGAGGGAGGTGAATTGGTTATAAAAAAATAAATCTTGGATTTTGGAAAACCTTTTTCTCATTTAAAAATCTTTTTAGAAGACAAAAACATTAATCTTGAACTACACAGTTGTTTATAGAAATGACTTTAATGGATAATCTTTTAACCACAAATATAAAACGTAGTGATATAAAATACAGTAAAAATAAAAATTAATAAAAGAAAACTACATTTTATAGTGCTTCGATCCAACAAGATCTACGTCAACTCCCTAGAGACTCCTTCTCCAAGTATTGCACTAATAAAAAGGGACTCTCATTTTGACCCCAAAGCAAGGCGGAGAAGCCATTACAAACTCTCTTCCAAAAACCTGGTACGATATAGAACTGTCACCTTTTATACTCTCCAAGTGATGGCAGCATACATTCTCATCCTTTTTCACCCACTTGGTGAATGCAATGTACCTAAACGTCCTCCCAACTGGTGAATTCAGAAAACCAAGCATCCTTTTTCACCATCCTGGTGAAGACAAAGAACCATCACATCTTTTTCACCATCCTAGTAAAGGTAGAGAACCTTGATCAGGTCTTCAAGATCTTCTCTCAAGAGACTCTAAAGAAGTTGGGAAGAAATTAGAAGAAAAACAAAGAGATCCACCCTCTGGGCAACCTTGTGAATCCCTCACAATTTCCTCTCACTAGATCTCTCACTCTCCAATCTCAAAATCTCTCTCAAACATACTCATAATAGTCACTCTTAAGAGAAAATTTAAAGCATAGGATAGGGGTGATAGTTTTAGGCCACTATTTTTAGAAAACACATGAAATAATTATCGCAAAAATTAAACAAAAACCACATAGATTCAAATTCAATAGTTAAAGTTTATTATTAACTGTATAGTTTTTTCTAATAATTAAAGATATAGATGAAATAACTAAATATAGTGTGGGCTCATTTTATATTTCTTTTCAATTTTGATGATTACTGCGCATCTTTTAATTTTGAATTTTATTTGGCGATCATTACGCCTATTTTCAAGGTGGGCTCATTTTGTGTCTCTTTTCAAATTTGGTGCTCTTTGTACGTCTTGTGACATTCTATTCTTTCCTTAACCTAAATTAGTAAATCTTATCTTGTGTGAGTATTTTCTAAATAAAAGAAAGAAAATTTCACTTGTAAGGAAAAAATAAACCACAAAACAAAATCCTATAGATAATAATAAATATAAGACATTGAACAAGAAAATAAAAGAAAAGAAGGATACCATTTTACAATAATTATAACTATGAGACAAATGTCTTATCAGAACATCAAAAAAGATCTCCTTATCTAGATCTTATTATAATTTGATTTATAGTCACAGTAAAGACAAAATTTTATTAAGGAAATTAGTTTGTGATGCAAAAACAATAAAATTTTAATTATTTAAGAGCACATATTAGATTTTCCAGTATTAACTCATTAATTGACATTTCTAGGAAAAAAAATAAAAAATCAGTAATAACATACATAAATTTTTTTTAGTAACATAAATTAAAAAAAAAGAAAAAATACAACACACTTAAAAACTAAACCAATTAAAAACCAAGATAATAACTGATAACAACTAAACAAGAATTATAAAATCTAAAAGAAAAATATACAATAAACTACAACTAAACTAATAATTTGGAGGGCCTTAATCTAGAGGAGGCTGTGGAGGTCTGAATTATGTGAAGTACTTATTGATGGTAGCTACTTGAGTGTTGAGAAAATCGAATTGTCCTCTAACCCAGCCAATATCTTCATTATTTATGTAATCCTGCTAATCCAGATGTGTCTGAACTTGATCAAAATGTTGATTTATATGAGATTTGAGGCAATCAAATCTCTTTATCATGTATTGATAGAACTGTTGATCATGTCCAGGAGTAGGATCTAGTGTTGGTCCTCCTTAATTAATTTCTACTCCTTCATCCCCTTGATCCTGATGAGAAAGAATTTGAAATGAGGCATCAATGAAATAAACAGGTAGATTATTTGGGGGTTCAGGTTGAATGAGGTTGTATTTCTTTTCATGAATGTAAACAACCAAGTTTTCTAGAGCTGCATTCTTCTTCCTTCTGGTTGTAATGAATCTAATGTTAGACAAATTATAGATGTAGTCTAGAATCAACTGGGCTTCAATAATAGGAGTGTTTTTCAGGATATAATAAGTTACGAAGGAAAGTAGAGGAGTAATATTTATTCGATCGCCAACTTTAGGAATGATAGAAGTTCTTAAGACATGTTTTATGATCCTAACATTTTGATTCAGGAAGAAAGAAGAGGTAAATGAGAGACGGAAGGTATACCTGTAAGTGTTTGATTAATAATGGTCCAATCATAATCACTTCTAAATATATTGAATAAGAACTAACCCCTTTAGTCCAAAGATGTAGAAAAGTTCCCAAATCTTTCTTGGTAAATTCAACATGTTGATGAAAAATATAGGAGGTAATTATCGTGTTAATTTTTTGCATTCTCAAATTGGTAAGAATATATTAAAAAGTCTAAGAATGAAATACATAGATTAAGATGATAATGAAAGAGAATTAAGTGGAGTTGAAAAGGGATATGATTTGAAAACTAATTTCTTCTTAAATCAGAAGACGAGAAGGGGTAATCATAGCCTGAACAAACCTATAAAAGGCTTGTTTGTTCTCCCTAGATAGAAAAATTATCATCTCGTTCAAAATGAGATGAACCACCCTTAGAACATCGAGATCGCTTGCTTCTACTAGCCATTTAAGAAAAAGTTCAAACTTGAGAATTAAAAGGGACTGGAGATGAAAAAGATTGAAAAAATTCAAAAAACTTTCCCCAATTTATATAATTCAAACTATTTTGTATAATTCAAAATTATCTTTATACGTATAATTTAGATCTTCATATGGGACAATCTTCAGTTCATACATATGAATGAAAACAGTTAAGAACAGTTAATGATGCAAAAAGTATTTTCGTAAAGCAGATTTATGATGAGTCGTTTTGTATAACTTTTTGATCAAACTGATCATATAGACAAACTTGTGTGCATATGGGATGATCAGTTAATAATGTTCATACCTAACGGTTGAGATCATCCAAATGCAAAGTAACAAATATATCATACAGATGAATAAATGTTTGTACAGATAATGTTTGAAAAATAACAATAATTGGAATACCCGTCAGGATCGAATAAATGAATAATTGATGGTTCATACAGACGAACATGAACTCGTACTATACAATCAATAACAAAAAAGACACATTTTCATCAGCCTAATGTAGAAAACAATCTTGTGAAATCTCAAGAATTTGTACAATACTAATTGTTTTCGTACAGTACGAAAAGAAATGGAACTTTATTTTTCACATGATGAACAAAATACTATTTAAAAACAAATTCATATATTATTCACAAAAAAAAAGAAAAAAACAAACAATAAAAATGAAACAAAAATCAAACCCAAAATATAGAATCAAAACACAAAATGAAGAAAAAATAGCCAAGACAAACCATAAAAACATAAAACAAAACACAATAATAAACGTAAGAGAAATACATTACAATTTTAATTTACAAAATTATAAATGTCAAGAATGAATATCAATTACACCCAATCTGGTTCTTAAATTGCTAAAAGTCTCAAAAGCCACTAGTCTTGTGAAAAAGTCTGTAAGTTGATTTCTGTTGCTGCACGATGTAATCAATTTCTCCTTTTGTAATAAGATCTCTAAGGAAGGGATGCCATATGTCTATATGCATGGTCCTAAAGTATTGAATTGGATTCTTTGAGATGCAAATTACACTTGTACTATTACAAAAAACTTGAATAATATCAATTAAATACATAAGTTCACTAATTATTATTCTAACCATAGAACTTGTGCCACACAATTTCCTAAGGATATGTATTATGCTTTAGCAATAGAAAGAGCTACTAAATTTTATTTTCAATTAAACCAAGTGAAAAAGGAGTTTCTTATGAATTAATAAGTTCCATAAGTACTCTTTATATCAACCCTACACCCTACAAAATCTAAATCAAAATATCCAATGATTTTAAAAGAGGTACTATGCCTAAGATACCAAGTCCTTAAATTTTAAGTTTCTAAAAGATATCTCAAAATTATTTTAATAATAATCAATTGAGATTCTTTTAGATCTACTTGAAATCTAGCACATAGACGAACACTAAATAGGATATCAGGTCTGCTTGTAGTTAAATAAAGTAATGTTCTAATCATCCCTTTAAATTTCTTTTGATCTACAAATTTGCCTTTTGATTCCTTATCTAACTGACTTGAGGAACTCCTAGGAGTATTTATTGGTTTAGCATTATCCATTTAATATTTCTTAATAATGTCCTTAACATATTTTAACGTACTAAGAAATATGTCATCCTTTCTCTACTTTACACTAAAATAAAGAAAGTAACTCAAGTCTTCCATTAAACTTATTTCAAATTCCTCACACATTATTCTTGAAAAGTCATCACAAATATTTTTATGAGTGGATCCAAATAAGATATCATCAATATAATTTTGAATAATAAATATGTCATCTCTTACCTTTTTTATTAAGTAATGTCTGCAATTCCTTTTACCAAAGATTTTTTTAATATGAAAATGTTTAACCTTTCATACCATACCCTAGGTACCTATTTTAGGTCATATAGTACTTTCTTCAATTTGAACACATGATTAGAAAATTATGAATTTTCAAAACCTCGAGCTTACTCAACATAAACATCCTCTTTTATCACCACATTAAGAAAAGAACTTTTAACATTTATTTTAAATAATTTAAATCCTTTAAAATAGTCAAAATCTAGAAGTACCCCTATTACTTCAAGTGTGGCTATAGGGGTAAAAGTCTTCTCAAATCAATTTCTTCTATTTGATTGTACCCCTTGGCCATCAATCTTACCTTATTTCTAATCCCTACACCTGAATCATTTATCTTATTTTTAAAACCCACTTGGTTCCAATAATACTTTGATTTTTGAGTCTTTCTACGAATTCTCAAACATCATTTCTAATAAATTTATTCAATTCTTCTTATATAGCTAAAATCCAAAATTCATAAAAGGAGCTTAATTTATATTAGTGGGTTCAATCATTGAAATAAATATTGAGTGGTTCACTTCTTTTCTAAGCCCATACCTAGTCCTAATAACTTAACTCGAGTCTCCTAAAATCAATTCTTTGGGATGACTTTTAAGATATTTTCATGCTCTAGGCAAAAGATTATTAGCCCCATGAGTTAAAGTTTATTATTTTATTTTAATTTTTTTTTTTTTTTTTTTTTTTTTTTTTTTTTTTTTTTGAGAATTGAAAATTGCATTAAGAAAGCAAAGGTAAAAAAACTAGTTACAAACTAAATGTAAAGTTCGCATTCCTTCTTCAGTAAACTAGATAAGGAAGAAGGTGTGCTATCAAAAGTTCAATTTTTTTCTTCAAGATTAACATTTTCAATCCTTGGATATTCTCCTCAAACTCTTCTTCTTCTAACCTAGACCCTCAAAAAATATCAGATTCATCAAAAATTACATGAATGGTCTCCTCTACTACCAAATTTCATTTATTAAAAACTCTATAGGATTTGCAAACACTTGAATATCTTAGAAAAATTCCTTCATTTGATTTACGATCAAATTTTCATAAAAGAGTTTTCCCATTATTATGAATGAACACTTTACATCCAAAGACATGTAAATGTGAGATATTGGGTGTTCTACCTTTAAGAAGTTCATATGAGTATCTTATTGAACTTAGAACTAATGTTCACCGATTGAGAACATAACATGCTGTATTAACCACTTCAACCCAAAAATATTTAAGAAGTAAATATTCAGCCAATATGGCTCTAGCGGCTTCTACTAAAGTTTTATTTTTCCTTTCAACAACTCAATTCTTTTGACAAGTCCTAGGGGTTGAAAAGTTGTGATCTATCTCTTGCTCTTTATAGAAAACTTCAAATTTTTAATTTTCAAATTCTCCTTTGTGATTACTTTTAATTGTACGAATTTCATAACCTAGCTCCCTCTGAATCCAAGTAGAAAAATTTTTAAACTCTTTAAATGATTCACTCTTATGAGATAAGAATCTAATCCAAGTGAACCTTGAATAATCATCAACAATCACATACCCAAAAAATTTTTCTCCTAGACTTATAGTGCTAACAGGTCCAAAAAAATCCAAATAAATGACATCTAAGGGTTTACTAGTTCTAATATCCTTAATTGAATGAAAGGAGGACTTGACTGATTTTCGTAATTGACATGTATCACACAGTTGATACTTAGTGAAGTCTAATTTGGGTATGCCTCCTATCAATTCCTTCTGGGTAATCTTCTTAAGATTTTTCATGCTTGCATGAAAAAGTTTTTTATGTCATAACAAAGATACTTCAGTAAAAATTTTTAGATAAAAAGTATTAAAAGATTTAACACTATTTAAATCAAGCATGTAAATATTATTTATTCTATCTTTATGCAACATATAAACACCATTTAGATTATAATACAGCTTACAGGTAAAAAATTTATTTTAAAACCCTTATAACAAAACTTAATGATCCTTAGTAAGTTATATTTTAAGCTTTCTACCAATAAAGCATTTTTAATCAGAAAATTATTCTTATTACCAATCATGCATGATCCTACCTCTCATATAGTGGTGTTATCTCCAAGTGGCACTTTGCCTCAAGTCCTGGCCTCCAGTAGTAAAAATTGATTCGCATATATTGTCATATGTTAAAAAAATCAACTATCTAGGTACCAATTGCTCTAACGAGGGCTTTTATGAGAGTGCTTCTATAAAATTATCAAATGTTAGACTTAAGAACTTAAATAAATATGAGTTCTCCTCTTGACAATGGTAATCTAAATGCATGTTTGATATAATGTGATTGATTTATCTTAGGTTTCCACACTAGATGTGATCTATGATAAATAGAACAAGTGTGAAAAATATGCCCATCATTTTATATGAAAAGCATTTAACATCAGGAAAAGGATTTGCCAATCTATGTGAGTTATAATATCTTTTCCTAGTCTTCAAAATTTTATGCTTTTGATTAGGATGGTAAAGTTGTTAGTGTGAGAGGTGTCTAATCTTCCTTAAAAGATCTTAGATTTTCTTTAAGATATGAGTTTACAGTTTCTAAAACTGAATTATCAACTTTTAACTCATGTTTTCTTTAATCTGATTTAGCTATAAACACCTTAAAATCATTATTAAGTTCATTATAAGATGTTTTGAATAAATCATAATCCTTATTCAAATCATAAAATTCATTTAGCAAAGTCATGTGATTATTATATATATTTGCATGATCTTTCCTCAAATTTTCATACTCCTTTTGTAATTCCAAATACTCAAAGTTAAGATTTGCATGCAAATTTTTAGTTTCCTATATGCATTAATGATTTTCTCAGAAATATCAAATATTTGATCATAGGATAGGTCATATACCTCCTCTTAATATGAATGATCAGGCTTATTTTCATTAAGCACAAGTTTGTGACCTCCTCTTATGTTTCTATTTTTTAAGAGTCTAAAGTTGAGTTAGCCCATAAAGCTCTTTATATTATTTTCTTGCCCTTCCTGGCATTAGTTTTCTCATTGTTAGGATTAGCTTTGAGATTTGGGCACTCTATCTTTATATGTCTAGTCTTTTTACACTCATAATAAATGACTTCATTAGAAATATTTATATTTTTAATGAACATACCTTTGTTTTAATGCTGATGTCATCATTGCTTTCTCTTAAAAAAACTTTTGAAATTCTTAGTCATGAGAGCAATATCTTCATCATCTTTTAGCATTGATTGATAACTTTTTGAATCATCAATCTTCAAAGCTATAATTTTCTCTTTCCTTTTATCACGTGCATTAATTTTTCTTTGATTTACTCCTTGCTCGTAAGTAATAAGTGATCCAAGTAGATTGTTACTAGAGTATATATTTAAATCTTTATAGTTAGTAATACCAATTATCTTTACATCATAGGTAGTAGGAAAATAATGTAAAGCTTTATTCACTTTTTCTGAATTTGTAAGCTTTCTACCTAAAGCATGAAATGAGGTAGCAATCTAGGTAAGCCTTGTATACATATCAAAAATTGACTCATTTGGTTTCATGCAAAAATTTTTGTAGCCATGTAATAAAATGTTCAACCTAGTTTGCTTTACCTCATTTGTCCCTTCATAAGTTACACAAAATCTATTCCAAATTTCTTTTCTGATTTTACAAGTTAAAACACACATATAATCCTCAAATTTTAAGGAACATTAAAAATTTATTAAACATTTTGCATTTAACTGTGCTAAATCCATTTCTTTCACAGCCCATTCAATAAATGATGTTTCAATTCTAATTCCATCTACTATTCTAGCAAGTTTGGTATAACCTTCATGTACTAACATCCACATGCAATAGCTAAGTGATTCCAAAAAAGTAGACGTGTGAGTTTTCTATATATTAAAAGGAATATTATCAAATAAAGGTGATCTAGTGATTGAATATCCTTCAGTAGTATTTCAAATTCCAAAAATAGCCCTGATCATTTTTGAAATTGACTCTAATATCACTTAAAAGTTTTGTATATGGATTTTGAAAAACCTTTTTCTCTTTTAAAAATCTTTTTAGAAAAAAATACTAATCTTGAACTATGCAATTATTTATAGAAATGATTTTCATGAATAATTTTTCAACCACAAATATAAAAAATAGTGAAATAAAATACAAAAAAATAAAAATATAACAAAAGAACACCTAATTTTATAGACTCCTCCAAGTATTACACTAATCAAAAGCGACTCTCCTTTTACCCCCAAAGCAAGGCGAAGAAGCCCTTACAAACTCTCTTTCACTAACCCCACAGGCCAGAGAACCTTTGCCGTTTACACCTTCCAAGTGATGGCAGCATACCTTCTCATCCTCTTTCACCCACTTGGTAACCCACTCGGTGAAGGCAGAGTACCTATACATCCCTTTTTACCCAACTGGTGAAGGCAAAGAACCAAGCATCCTTTTTCACCCTCCTGGTAAAGGCAAAGAACCATCACATATTTTTTACCCTCCTCGTAAAGGCAGATAACCTTGATCAAGTCTTGAATATCTTCTCTCAAAGAGACTCCAAAGAAGTTGTGAAGAAATTAGGAGAAGAATAAAAAGATCCTCACTTTGTGTAACCTTGTGAATCCCTCATAATTCCCTTTCACTAAATCTCTCACACACCAATCTCAAAATCTCTCTAAAACACACTCCCAATAGTCACTTTCAAGAGAAAATTTGTAGCAAAGGATAGGGGTGAAAGTTTTAGGACACTATATATAGAAAATATATGAAAAATCATTTAAAAATTAAAATTTTCAAGATAACTATCAACGATTCATATTGTACAGTCGTAGATCGTCTGGTACAAATAGTTCAAAAATCATGGCTATAATTGTGTATGAACTAAGACGAACATAGTTTCATATAATGTAGATCGTCTATATAAGTTTGGATGTATAGTACGAATAGTTCATAAATAAACAAGTTTGTATGATTTGATCTGGTATGAATCTAATTTTGTACGCTATTGGTCATTTGTGACTTGACATCGTACAGTATAAATAGTTCAAAGATTAACAAGTTCATATGATACGATTTGGTATAAATCTGATTTTGTACACTATCAATCATTTGTACAAATTGATATTATATTGTACAAACAGTTCAAAAATAACTCTGTTCATATGGTATGATTTGGTACGACTTAAATTTTGTACTTTGTTCGTCGTTTATATGACTGAATATCGTACAGTACAAACAATTTAAAAATAAGTGTATTCGTATGGAGCGATCTGGTATGCCCTGAATTTTGTACTATATTAGTCATCTGTATAACTGAATATCATACAATATGATCAATTAAGAAAATCAAGCCATGGTTTGAGTAACAAAATTATGGAAAAAAACTAAGTCAAATCATACAATACAAATTTATATCATAAAGTATGATCAATTTTAAGAATTTTATGCACTTCCCCTATGTATGTGAAGGGTTACCCAATTACAATTATATTTTCTAAAACTCAAGAAATAAAAATAAATATATATAATTTCTTTACATTAAATCTTATTCTACCTTATCTTTAAGTTTTTATCAATGTGGGGTAATATATGATTTTCTAGAAATGTTAGTACTCATAAAAACAACCAAAAAGATCTTATATATATTAGGAGAAAATGATAAAATCATAACAATAATATTTTGATATCATCAAAAATCATAATATTAATCTTAATTATTAATTTGTAACACTATTTTTATTATGTTCTTAAGTATAGTGTCAAGTTTTAGGGAGGCGAGGGGAAAAACATACTATATTATGAAATCTTTAGCCTATCTTATATAAGCAATCATATATTTGGATGAGAAAGGAGTGTGAAAGTACATTTATATTATGGTGGTGATATCTAATTATACTTTTACTCTTATACTTTCTTTTATGTACAAGCAATAAATTTTTTATTAGTCTCTTTTATTTTTACGGCTCGCAAATTTTCTCGTTTTGGGCTAATGATGCAAAATTTATGTGAGTGCTTATGTAGACTCTTATGCTTTGAACGAATAAAAGATATTTTTAATATCTCATGTTCTTAATTTAATGCATATAATTTCCATCTGTGTAATTAAAATTTAATGTGATATATTGGCTTGATGGAGGAATATTGAAATACTTAAATGAATTGAAATGGAACTCTTGCGTGCCTAGATATATGATTGTTTAATGTTTTAGGTTCTCTGGAGATATAATAATTATAGAAATGTCATACGCATCCCTTTATATCCCTACAATCTCGATAGAGATCTAGGGATGTATATGCTTTGATCGATGTCAAACATAGAAGAGTCTACTTAAAAAAATTTAGATAATTCATAGTCATTAGTCCAAAATATATAATATTTTTATAATTTTCTTTTCTATTGCATATTTAATTGGAGATAGAATCTCAACCTTGATTTTTATTCAATAGGATAAATATTGTAGCTATAATTTATAGTACTAGTTTATTTGCATATTAGCAAACACTTCCTCATGGGATTAACACTCTCTCATATCAAATCATAATTTGATTGACACATGCACTTACGTAATTAGTGGGTAACTCACATCAAAGAAAACCTTAGCAAATTTTAACCAAATGCATATCATTCCCAAATACAAACAATTACTACCAAGCTCAAGCAACCTACAAATTAGATTTAGAGACATTTCTTTTTTATTACATACACACCATCATATAATCTCCTTCTTCCTTTTTTTTTTTCTATTGAACTAATTTTATTCACAAGTTTAACATATTTAATGTTGCTTGGTTTAATTTACTTCTTTATATTTTCATATAAGCCAATAAAATCTTTAGCCTAAGAAAATTAAAAATTTTAAATTACAAAAGTAGGAATATTTGTTATGCCAGGAGGTCTCTTGTTATTAAAATCATAAATTATCTCCTCAACAACAGGAAGTTAAATCCTAACCAATTGAAATTTCCAACCTTCTTCTACTAGTGTATGTCACTTGCAAATTTATGTGGAGGAGTTGGGTTGACTTATCAGTTTGTTTTGTAGGACAAAGTTTGAAAATATTGTCATTAAATTTGAACACTTTGGTGAACTCTTAGTTATAATGAATGACATAGATGTAAACAACTAAGGTCTCACTAATAATATATGAGTTATATCCATACAAAGCACATCACATCACACAAAGTTCTCAAAGATTCTTTTGCTTTTAAACTCCAAAATCTTTCTAGTGATTGATATGAATAAATCATTTACCCATCTCACATTAAAGGGTTGACATTATGGCTCAGATTTAGGTTATTGTTTAGCTTGGATGCTTCTGTCTTATGGTTGATTGTTTGTCCACTTTTATGTAACTTGTGACAAATACTAATAATCTCTTAGTAGTTTCTGAAAGTATGGTCATTACTCTTTCACCTTTGACAAGTTTAGATGTTAAATATATAAAATGCTAAATTAGGCATTATATATATGATATGATGTCATTAGTTTTTATTTTTTGGTATTTAATTTGTGCTATTATAACTCCATTTACTATTGAGGTTTTTATTACACTTTTTAAGTTTGGGAAAGGTTTGAATATGCAACAAGCTATAGGAAAAAACTTCATAGTTAATACAAAATTTAATGTCGAATTAACTTTCTTAGTATATGACAGCCAAGTGAAAATCACTATAGGAAATTTAGCCATTACCATCGGCTTAGACAGGTGGTTGTCTAGCCGCCGGTACAAATAGCAATTTTTTTGACGGTTTGGCCACCGGTAAATACCGGCGGCCCAACCGGCCGGTATGGAAGCTTATTTCGCCAGTAATAGCGGCGGTCACAAATTAGCTGGGTAAACCACCAGCTTTAAAAGTTGTCAGCGTTGTACCAGCTGCTCAAATCATCGATGTTAAGTGATTTAAACTGGCATTTTGAGCCGCCGAAATGCCACTGGTAAAAGCCCTAAAATAAACCATCCTGAGCCTCGCATTTCATTTCATCTCCTCACCTCTCTCTCTTCGGCTGCGCTCATCCCTCTCCTCCGCACGCCATCTCGCGTGACCAACCTATCTCTGGCCTCCGACTACGTGTCTCTAGCCACTGACCATAACACCAACCACCCATGAACCCCCCACTACAAGGCCGCCCGTCCGCAACATCGCCGCCTATCTCCGACGCCGCTGCCTCCGAGGTGATCTTTTTTATTTTTTTATGTACTTTGTCATGGATGTTCTCACTAGACATTTGTGAGACATTGTACCTCGTTGTATGCTTTTTGTTGATGTGTATGCTTTTTGTTCTCACTAGACTAGAGAATTGAAGGAGTTGAAGGTAAACTAGGTCAACTATAGAGTCTAAATGTTTTCGCTTGAGTAGATCTAAAATTGAATATATGGGGTGTAATTTTAGTAGCAATAGACCTAGTGAGCGGTTTGTTACTTAATTTGGGCTTTACCCATAGAGATAGAATATGGAATGAGCATATACATGAAAATGTTGGAGTACCTCCAGTGGATGATGAGATTAAAGATTGTCTCCTTAGATGTACCTTGGTGTATGCTTTTTTTTTATGATATTCTACATGTTGATAAGACTAGAGAGGGAGTTGAAGGTATACTCGAATTATGGAGATCTATTTTAGAGTATAAAGGTTTTCACTTTAGTAGATTTAAAACTGAATATATAATTTAATTTTAGTAGCAATAGACCTAGTGAGGGGATTGTGACTTTGGGCGATCAAGTAATTAGTAAAAGTACACTTTTTAGATATCTTGTATCTTTTGTTTAGAGTGATGGTGAAATAGAAGGGGATATTATCAACACAATTCAAGTTGGATGGTTGAAATGGAGGAATAAATTGGGCTTGTTGTGTGATAGAAATGACCCCCTAAAACTTTAGGGAAAATTCTATATGATGTTGGTGAGATTATGCAATGCTTTATGCTGTCAAATCTTTGTCAATAAAAGAGAAGCACTATACTAAGTTAAGTGTTGCAGGGATGAGGGTGCTTAGGTGGATGAGTGGCTTTACCCCTAGAGATAGAATATGGAATGAGCATATACATGGAAATGTTGGACTACCTCCCATGGATGATGAGATTAGAAGTGTCGCCTTAGATGTACTTTGTTGTATGCTTTTTTTTATGATATTCTACATGTTGATAAGACTAAAGAGGGAGTTGAAGGTAAACTTCAATTATGGAGGTCAATTTTAGAGTCTAAAGGTTTTCGCTTTAGTAGATCTAAAACTGAATATATAGTGTAATTTTAGTAGCAATTGACCTAGTGAGAGGAAGTAATTAATAAAAGTACACGTTTTAGATATCTTGGATCTTTTGTTCAGAGTGATGGTGAAATAGAAGGGGATATTATCAACACAATTCAAGTTGGATGGTTGAAATGGAGGAATGAATTGGGCTTGTTATTGTGTGATAGAATAGTCCCCCTCAAACTTTAGTAAAAATTCTATACGATGGTGGTGAGATCTGTAATACTTTATGGTGCTGAATCGTGGTCAATAAAAGAGAAGGATGAGTGGCTTGACCCATAGAGATAGGATACGAATTAAGCATATACATGATAAGGTTGAAGTAGCTCTAGTGGAAGATAAGATTAGAGAGAGTTGCTTTACATGGTTTTGTCACATTAAACGGAGGCCTTCTAATGACCCGGTAAGGAAGGTTGAGGTATTAGATTTGACTTATGTTAATAAAGGTAGAGGTAGACAATGCATTCCAATTAAAATAAAATATACTTTTTGGAAATTATAGCATGTATACTTGTTAAGGTTTACATATGTGTTCTAATAAATATTTTAATAACTATGTAGGGGGACGTTTGCTTCAACGTCCAAATGACTATCCAAGAAGAGAGATATTTGATGTATAACTGATTGTTGCCGGGTCAAAAAGGATTGACAGATGAATTTATACAGGGAGTTGAAACTTTCATTCAAGTTTCATCTCAACTACCTTCCTTTCAGTTTGATAAAATGTTTAGATGTCCATGTTCGAAGCATAAAAATCAAGCATTCCTTAAGCCCAATAATGTGAAGCTTGATTTATATCGTAGGGGATTTCTTCCAAACTACTAGATTTGGACATCACATGGCGAGTACGAGCCACACAGAGATGCTCATGTCAGTTTATCCACAGCTTATGAAACATTTGATGAAGATTAAATGAGTAGACCCTATAAAAATCTTTATTCTGATGCAGTATGTCCTAATTTAAGGACTTGTATGGAAGAGCCACCAAATGCAGAAACTCAAAAATTGTTTGAGTAAATACATGCAGCTTAAAAATTAATTTGGGATGATTGCAATACCCATTCAAAATTATCCATTACAGTAAGGATGCTAAGTATTAAATTTGAGTATAATATTTCTCATGATTATTTCAATGACTTTATTAGTCTTCTCAAGAAAACTAATCCAACGGACAATTTAATTCCCTCGGACTTGTATCGAACGAAGAAATTAGTATCCAAGTTGGGTCTCATTGCTACAAAAATTGATTATTGTATCAATGGATGTATGTTGTACTACAAGGATGATGCAACAGAAGTTTATTTTTTTACCTGCAATGCTCCTCGGTTTAAGCCAAACTCGAGAAAACAACATCGTCAAAAGAAAGATGTTTCATATTTTCATTTATTTTATTTACCGGTCATTCTAAGACTTCAGCGACTCTCTATGCATCAATGAGTTCAGCAGGTCATATGAGATGGCAGAAGGAGAAAATAGCAAAAAGTGGTGTTCTTTCTCATCCATCAGATGCTGAAGTATGAAAACATTTTGATCGAGTGCATCCTTCATTTTTTAGTAAATCCTACAACATAAGATTGGGATTATATGCCGATGGTTTTATCACATATAGTCAAGAAGCTACATCGTACTCTTGTTGGCCAGTTATACTAACACCATACAACCTTCCATCAGAGATATGTATGACTACTTCATACATGTTCTTACCTCTTATAATACATAGACCACATAATCCAAAAGTAAAAATTGACATTTTTTTGCAACCATTAATTAATGACCTCAATGTATTATGATAAGAGAGAATTCTCAAAAATGATATATCAATAAAACAAAATTTTCTACTTCGAGCTGCATTGTTATGGATCATTGGTAATTTTCTAGCTTATGGTATGCTGTCTGGTTAAAGCATAATAGAAAAATTAGCATGTCCTTACTACAAGGAGAATAGTAAAGCTTTCACACTAAAATATGGAGGGAAAAGTACTAGGTTTGATTGTCATCGTATGTTTTTACCTGCTAATCATCAGTTTCGGAGGAATAAGGAAGCATTCGTTAAAAACAAAGTTGAGCAGTCGCCTCCTCCACCCAGATTAAGTGATGATGATGTACTACAGAGACTTTCTGACATTCCAATAATTATTGATTTTCTAATGCTATCATAGTCTAAATTTATGAGATATGGTGTTGAACATAATTGGATTTAAAAAAAGTATTTTCTAGATATTACCATATTAGAGAACTATTTTGATAAGACAAAATATAGATGCTATGCACATTGAGAAGAACTTCATAGATAATATTTTTAATATAATTATGGATGTTAAAGGTAAGAGTAAAGATAATGTCAAAGCAAGGATGGACATTAAAGAGTACTGCCGGCAAAAAAATTTGGAATTAGTAACAACAACCGACAGCAAAATAATGAAGCCCAAAGCACCATACTCTTTCATGTTAGATCAAAAAAGATTAATATGTTAGTAGTTTAAAGGTTTAAAAATGCCTGATTGCTATGGATCAAATATAAGCCGATGTATTGACATGAAATATACAAGATTATTGGGACTAAAAAGTCATGATTGTCACATAATTATGAAGGTTCTTCTTCCGATCATGGTATGTATGTTAACCGATTACATAACAAATCTGTTGACTGAGCTTAGAATTTTATTCAAAGACCTATGTTCATCTAAACTAAACAAAGATGCTTTACGGAGGAGCAAGGATAACATACCAATTATCCTTTACAAATTAGAAAAAATATTTCCCCCAGGTTTTTTTGATTTTATGGAACATCTTCCAATCGATTTACCTTATGAAGCTAGAGTTGGTGGACCTATACATTATCATTAGATATATCCTTTCGAGAGGTAAAATATTTTTTATTAAGTCTCCAATATTTTTGAATAATTTGAGATAATATATATTTATTAACTTGATAATTGTAATTATTTAATAGATATTTGAAAAAGTTGAAGAAATATGTTAAGAATAAAGCACGACTAGAAGGATCAATATTTGAAGGATATTTGTCTCAAGAAACCACTCACTTTTGCTCCTACTTCTTCTAGTCCATTTAAGGAGTACAAGAATAAAGATTAGTCGTAACAAGGACTTCGATGTAAAAGAACAATCACAGGCTACACTATCAGTATTTAGAAGTCATGGAAAGCCCAGTGGCAAATGTGTTGAAAGATTTCTCAATGATTTAGAAAACAAAACAGTAAATTTATATGTGCTACTGAACTGTGAAGAAGTTGAACCAATCTTAGAGTAAGTTCTTTCATAATATCAATAATGAATAATGTTTATTTAAAATACTAAAGTATAATTTATCACAAGGTATTTCGTAAGCAATTTGCCTGTGTCAGATTTGAGGGATATTGAGCAAGTTATTGCAAATGAATTTCTAGCTTGGTTCAGATCTTATGTGAGCTCATAAATTTTAAGCAAGTTGTATGACTATTCACATCTTATTTATTAAAAAAAATACTAATATTTGAAAGTATATCTAGATACAAAACCCTGATAGCAAATGCTTCGATAAAGATTTACAAGCACTTGCATGGGGTCCAATGCAAAAAATAAAAACCTGACCAATATATATAGTGAATGGGTTAAAATTTCATACCAAGTCGTAGACTGAAGAAAGAAAAACTAAAAATCATGGAGTATGTGTTATAGGGAACACTCATGAATAAGATGAATGTGATTATTTTGTTATTCTAAATGAGGTTCTTGACTGGAGTACCCAGGCAAAGATGAGAACTTCATATGCTTATTTAACTGTCAATGGTATGATCCAGTATAGAATAGATACACAAGAGTTCATCCTGCATATGATTTAATCGTTGTAAAATATAGTAGAATATATGGGAAGTTTGATCCATTTGTGTTAGCAAGTCAAGATATTCAAGTTTATTTCAATAAATATCATAGTGGCCGTAGAGATAAACAAGATTGGCTAGCTGTCATAAAAACAAAAGCACGAGGAATAATTGATCAACAATACGTTATAGCAACTACACATCAAGAGGATGAGATGTCAAGTTGTAGGCCTGTTGAAATTGAGGAGATAACAACTATAAATTCTAGTATTAAAATGCAGTTAGAAGATGTGAATAGTTCAACTAGCTCAGGCTAAAATGAGAACGAGGATGAAAGTGAAGATACTTTTAATAGCAATGAAAATAGTTCTGATTCTAAGTAGTTTTTGTAATTTAAAATTATAGAATTTTACTTTTTGTAATATTTAGAATTGTACTTTTTGAATTTTGAGCAATGAAAATGTTAATTATTTATTTGTATTTATAACATTCTTTATTTTTGTAATTTATTAATTGCTTTATTAAATACTTCTTTTCTTTGTATTCTATAATATTTTGAATTATAAAATTGTACTTTTTATATATTACAATGCTTTACTAATTATTTCTTTTAATGCAGATGGCTTCAAGTGACGATCCTTCTCGTAAATCATTTGCCTCAAAGTTTTGTCGGAAGAAGTTGAGTGTTACTCTCAATATAGCCAGACAGCTTAATGAAGGTGAAGAACAAAGATCAATTCCACCGGTTATACCTATACCACCACCACCTAGGAGACAGCAGCAGTCCCCGAGTGAGCAAGGTCAGGGTCAATCAGATCCACTTGCTGTTATACCACCATCCTTCCCTGGCTACTTCCCTCCTCCCTCGGCTAGTCCTCACTTTTTCTCTCTATATTAGACACATGTTACTCTATTCTATCCATATTACCCCCCACCATCATCACAGGTAGCAGGTCCATCCACTAGTCCTCAACCTTCTTACCTTTACCCATATTATTGCCCATATCTCGTGCAGCCAGAATACGGTGGACCATCTAGACCAGCAAAAGTTAGTGTTGGGGATAATGCAGCTGCAGTAGATAAGCATCAATATATTAAGCCTAAGGGCGATAAGTAAGTTCAGTTTATATTATTAAGTTAATTATATTTTGATATATTATATGTTATTGACAAAAAAATTAACCTGCAGCTTCAATCCTTCAAGTCCACCTATACATAAGATCCGGGATATTATAAAGAACAAATATGATGCCCCTTACTTATCATGGAAGAAGATCCCAAAGGAGGTTAGGGGTATGTAGTTTGGAGAATTTCAGGTAAACTTATTTGGTATGAATTCAAATATTTAATTTAATTTGTATTAATCTTTTTGGTTATGCCTAAATTTTTACAAAAAGAATTTAGGTGGTTGCGTGAGCATATCACGAGGATCATAACCAATTTTGAGAGGAGAGGAGCGACCCGTCTCAGGGACATATTCACGAATATTAGAAAGTCCGAGCAGTGTCCAATATGGATTGGAAAGTGCGTATGGACTGATCTGAGTAGAACTTGGGCGACCCCTGAGTTCACAAAAATAAGAGAGTAGAATAAGCAGAATAGATCCTCTAACTGTGGGGGTTAAGGAAGCTCTCTTCATACTGGTTGATCTTGTTGAGTCTAGTAAATAGGTTGTTAGACCTAAGTTAATGTCCCAAGGCTACTAAGAGGGGGGGTGAATTGGTAGTTTAAAAAATTTAAACCCTCTTTTAATTTAAGTTGAACCGAAATGAAATTTTTTTTTAAGTTTTTGTAGAAAATGTTTTTCAACCACAGAGTTTTTTTAAAATCAAAAATAAAATACGGAAAAGTAAAAATAGTAAAGTAAATGACACTAGATTTATAGTGGTTCGGTCTAAACCAGACCTACATCCACTCCCAGAGGCACCCTCTGAGTATTGCACTAATATCAATAGTGACTCTCCTTTTGCACCCATAGCAAGGCAGAGAAGGCTTTACAAACGGTTCCAGAAACTGCAGAAAAACCGTCCTATGTCGGTTGTATCGTCTGGATGAAAATTGGTTCGTCCGGACGAAATATTTACAGAGAACAAATCGTCCTGGACGATTTTTAATTTCATCTGGACGAAAATTTTACAGAGACCAAATCATCATGTACTATAATTTAATTTCGTCTGGACGAAAATATTACAGAGACCAGATCGTCCTAGACGATATTTAATTTTGTCTGGACGAAAATTTTACAGAGAGCAAATCATCATGTACGATAATTTAATTTTGTCTGGACAAAAATTTTACAGAGAACAAATAGTCCTTGACGATATTTAATTTCGTCTTGGATGAATAGGACTTAGAAAAATTTTTCAAGTCAGTTCCTATTCGTTCCATGTGCTCAATAGGAGATAATTGTCTGATCATCCCGTACGAACTAATATCGTCCCGTACGATCAGTATAAATTTTATATGATCTCCATATGTGTGTGTATATGTTTTTATTCAATTTATTACAATCACTCCCTTTCAATTTTATTTCAAAGAAAAGTATAAGCTTCAAAATTCACAAAGTGTTTCATGCTTAATTTGATTTGAAGTCTTCGTAGTCTAGAGTTCAATTTTCCTGAAATGTTTGTACACACAAGAGAAAATACAAATCTTCTAAAATTATTAGGAGATAATTACACATTTGAACAATAATGTTTGGAATCATCAAAACTATACAAGTTGCAAAAATGTAAAGCATGCAAATAGCAACTATCTTAAGAGATCTGTTCCTCATACAAAACATAGATAATGACTGGTAAAAGTTCTAAATTAATTTATTAAATATATCTATGTTATTATAACTATATCTTATATTTTTAGAAAGGGTACCTTGGTCGGGAGACAACACGGCTGGAGTTGCATACAAGAACTCATCAACATCAAGCTGACCATCAATGGGTTGATGAAAAGGCTTAGAAGGTTCATGTGAGTATATTTTTTTGGAGTTTGGGAATAGAAATTTATTTTAATAAAACAAATTGTAATATTAATATATTTTATGAATTTATTCTCGAAGGATAATTTTGTATAAGCTTGGAAAAGTCGGCAATCCACTGGTGAGGGATCATCTTCAGGATCGGCCCAAATTTTTTAGTATCATACATGGTCAGATGTTATTAGTGGAAGATAGAGGGGGAGTGTATATAGATTGGGTTCACAAGGCTATGCTTATGAGGGTAGTTCATCCACCTCAGCATTTTATGATCCAAGTGGAGCTGAAGAAACTGTAAGTTAGAGGGTTGCAGTGCTGACTAGAGAGATTGAAAAGATGAGAAAAGTTCAAAATAAAATGCAAGCAGAGCTGCGATCCTACAGAGATGAAAATTAAAGGAAGAAAGAGCAAGAGACAGAGCAGCCACATGCATCTCCAGACAGCGAGGATATAATTGATGATTAACACTTTTTTATGTTTAATGAACTTATGATGAATTGATTGTAAACTTATTTGGTTGAACTTATTGAACTTAAAACTTTGGTTTGATGAACTTGGTTGAACTTGTGAAGTTAGAACTCTGATTTTATTTATTATTTTATTTAGTTTAATTTATGAATACATTTGTGATAATTATTGTGCTGTGATGGATTATAGTGGTGTGTTGCCCAAAATTGTGGTTATTATTTTCTGTAAAATTTTAGAGTTTAGGGTGAAAATCCCTCAAATAGAGGGGAGGCTATCAATTTTTTTTTTAGGTGCTACAGGTTTCCAGTGGCTAACCAGCAGTTTAGCCGTTGCAAAGGTTGATACCGGACGGCTGATTAACGCCGCCGGAAATCTCTTATTACCGCAGGTATTTTACCGGCGATTTACCGACACTATCCGGTGGTGTTTCGGCAACAGACCGGCGGTCTACCAACGGTCATAGCCGACGGCATTTGTACTAGCGGTTGGACGGCCAGAAAGGCACTGGTAACCACACCAGCAATAACCGACGGTATATGCCGCCGGAAAGTCGTCGGGGAAATAAACCACCAGAAAAATGCCGTCGGCAACGGTTTCCAATGCCGTTTTTTTCGGAGGTGTGACAACCGCCGAAAAGCCGCCAATTTTTTTCATAACCACCGGTATTTACTGTTAAACCGTCGACAAAAACTGCCGGTAATGACTAAATTTACTGTAGTGACTGACTAAAAGAAGAGGAATCACAAATTCTTATCTACTATTATTAGAATAACTTTTATACAAATCTAGATGTTTGAGCATATTTTTAAATGCCTACCTTCTTTCTTTATCTTTATTTAAGGTGGTGTATAAGTAAGCTTATCTAGCTTTTATGGTTAGTTTCATTTTTTTTTATTGACATCACTACACTTTTTTTTATGCATTATACTAAGATTTATTGTAAATTCTGATATGGTGTTTTCCTTTATTATATATATATTTGTTTGTTTGAGCTATAAACAACATTATGTTATGCTCTTAGTACAAAATCTTTTTTTTTTAATTATTTTAATAAATTAATTATTAACTAAAAAATTAATTCACTTCTTAAGAAAATAAGTCTCACTCAAGCCCCCTTATAAATGAATATTTACTCTCTTCATATCTCATAGACTAGGTATATAATTAAGCTATCAAGCACTTAAAAATCCCAAGTAGTAGTTCACATTCATAATATATCGAGTCAAGCTTGTATAATTAACGTGCCTTCTTCATTGATGGATAAATAACTTTATATTACAAAAATTGCAACCATCACAAACAGATCCTAAGATTAGCCATCGTCGCTCTCGTTCTTTTAGGGTTTCGATTCCATCGCCGCTCTCTCGTGCCTCCCCATCTTTCCTTTCGTTTGAGCTCCTGTACACCGTTTCATCTGGTGATCTTCTAGTGTTTGGCCCCTTCGGGCCTTGCTGAGATGGCGGGGGATTCTTCCTCTACGCCTTGGGGTAATGTTTCATCTAAAAATCAAGAGCCAAATAAAGTTTTTTTCAACATAGATGCATATGCTGTTTCTCCCTCCAGATCTAGATCTTTTAAAGATTTTCTAGCTGGATAGGCAGGTGATAACTTACCTTCTCTTACTCCTTCGACTTTTAATGGTGTGCCTGCTGTTTTAATTTTTCTATGATGAAGTTCTAAAGCTTGCTTCTCCTTTTCATTTTACCCTTGTGGGAAAATTTGGCATTAGACGCCCTAATCTTGATGCGATCAGATCTTTTTTTGGGAATCTTAAACTTTCGAGTTTTTACTCTGTTGGTTTACTCGATTCGAAACATGTGGCTATACAACTATCGAATGATTTGGATTACAGTCAGATCTTTGCTCGCAGATCATATTTCATTTTGAACTGTCAAATGCGTGTGCTAAACTGGACTCCATTTTTTGATGTTAAGGAGGAATCTCCGATAGTCCCTATCTGAATCTCTTTCCCTAACCAAAGATTACATTTTTTCAACCCTAAGGTTTTGTATACTCTTGGCTCGATCTTTGGTAGGCCCTTCCAAATTGACCAAGCTACCGCATCTAGCACCAGACCATCGGTAGCACGTGTTTTAGTCAAAGTGGACATTACTAAGAAGCATGCAAAAGAAGTTTGGGTTGGATCAAAAGCATTTGATTACGATAAACCCGAATGTGCTGATCCTGTTACTAATGATGCTATCCAATCCAATGTTGAGAAGGCTGGAAATGTTTCGTTAGTTAATCCTGAAATTCTAAAGGCTGGAAATGAATCGTTAGTTAATCCTCAAATTATGTCGATCGCTAATACTTCTCCTATTAAAATTTTGACTGTTAATGATAATATTGTTACTGGACTGAAAATATTCCAGACATTTTCATATCTGTTGACTCCATGCTTAATAATTCTACCTCACATGTTAGTGTGGTTAACACCGAGAACACTGATAATGATCCTGTTGAAGATTGTGAAGAGGGGGAATATATGCCGGATTCTAATTTAATTAACTCTGTGGCTAATATTGTGAATTAGGTTAGTGGTGAAGGTGTTTCATCTGCTAATGCTATGGAGGAAAAATTTTCTGAGGAAAAATGGCTAAATAAAATTCAAAAAAAAAAAGGAAAATGCTAAAGTCACCGTTCCTGATACCCCTCGTTCTACTAGGGCTCAAGCTAATACTAAAGGTTCTAATGATTAAAGCTCTTATTTGGAATGTGAGAGGGGTTGGTGTGTCTGATTCTAAGACCCGTGTTAGGAACTTATGTCGTATTCATAATATTTCTTTTTTAGTTCTTCTTGAACCTTTTATTCTCATAAAATTTCTTCTATTGCTTCTAGTTTGGGTTTTCCTTGTTGTTTTGCTAATATTCCTAATAAAATTTGGATCATGTGGAAGAATTATTTTATTGTTGCGGTTTGCTCTAATTTTCAACAAGTAGTTAATGTTCTAATCTCTTATAATCATTATAGCTTTAGTGCTTCTTTTGTTTATGCCGCTTCTGCTAGATTTGGCCGTCTCCCTCTTTGGGAATGTTTAACGGATTTTGCTCATAATACTGATGGTCCTTGGTGTGTTGGGGGTGATTTTAATGTCATCTCTAATGATAGTGAAAGAAGAGGAGGCAACCTGAAAGTTTGTTAGGTATGTTAAGCCCTATAGAACTGGTGACCGATACAAAATTATCCAGGATGATGTGTTTTGCATAATGACGGCTGCTTTAATGAGGATGCCCTAATTAGGGTTTCTACTTTTGTCAGATCGTCCAGGACGATATAAATATCGTCCCGGACGATGTTACCAAAAATAGAAAACTTTTAAGGCACAATAGAAAATCTTCCAAGTTACAAATCATCAGATGCCACACCAAATACAACAGACTCAAGAAAGGAAAAAGATTACAAACTAACACATACGTAGTCTACCCAATCTTGAGCTGGTTCCAAATTACAGTTTGATCATGTGGACCTGAAACGTTAGCACATAAGGCAATCGTAGAGAAATAATGAATGTTTTCTATCATCAAAATCATAAATCATAGATTCGCAACACAACCCTCCTAATTAGAATGCTATAAATGATTTCAATCAGATGATTTCCTCTTGCAATTTAACTGACATTGGTTTTTCTGGTAGTTTTTTTACTTGGAGTAGAAACAACTTGTGGAAAAGACTTGATAGACTGCTTTTCAATAATGACTGGATAGGTAAATTCAATATGACTGATGTTCAGCATTTGAGTAGAACTCTGTCTGACCATGCTCCTCTGCTTCTCAATATTTCTGATAGTAAGTTGTTTGGTCCTTTGGCTTTTAGATTTCAAAAATCATGCCAATTTTCTTAATGTTGTGTCTAATAATTGGAAGGCTATTGTTTTTCCTGATAATAGTATTCATGGTATGGCTAGATTGTGGGCTAAATTAAGCAGACTTAAACAGGTTTTAAGATGGTGGAAAAAAATGTTTTCAAAAATATTTTTGAAAATATTAAGGAGGCTGAGGATTATGTCTTGGTTGCGGATAGGTTATTTCTAGAAAATCCTACTTCTGATAACCTGTCTAGTCTGCATAAAAGTAAGCTTCTTCTTTTTAATTTGCAAAACCAGGAGGAAATCTTTTGGAAGCAAAAGGCGTCTGCTTCTATTCTTTTAGAAGGTGACAGAAATATTACTTTTTTTCATGCTATAGCCAACAAGAATATAATTAAAAGCTTTATCCACAAGTTAGTTGATAATCATGGTTGTGTTTATGATACTGAAGATGCTATTGTTAATTCTGGTGTGGATTACTTTAAAAATATTTTTAATGTTGCCAATACTTATTTTTTTGAGGTTAACCCTAATATTATTCCTACTCTTTTGGATGAGGATGATAACCTTACTCTTACTCAAGCTCCTTCTGATGAGGAGATTTGGAATACCACCAAAGACATGAATGTTGATTCTGTGGCCGGGCCGGATGGGTATACACGAAATTTTTTGTTAAAACTTGGGATATCATTAAACCTGATGTGATTGATGCTGTGCATGATTTCTTCAATGGTAATCAGTACCCTAAAGCTTTTTCTTGCATTAATATTATCCTTATCCCTAAGAAAGACAATACTGCTTTTTGGAATGACTTTAGACCTATTAGTCTTTGTACTTTCTTTAACAAACTTGTGGCTAAAATTATTGCTTCTAGATTATCTACTATTTTACCTATAATTATCTCTTCTAATCAAACTGGTTTTGTTAAGGGTAGAAGCATTTTTGATAACATATTATTGGCCCAAGAATTGGTTCATGACATTAATATTAAAAGTACGGGTGGAAATATCCTTTTAAAACTTGACATTACTAAGGCTTATGATAACTTGAATTGGGCTTTTCTTTATAAAGTGCTTTCTTCTTTTGGTTTTAACCAAGTATTTCTTAATCTTATTAAGCATAGTATTGAGAATTGTTTCTTTTCTTTTATTATTAATGGTAGGAATCATGACTTTTTTCAATCTAAGAATGGTCTTAGACAAGGGGATCTTTTATCCCCCTCCCTTTTTATTATTGCTATGGAATATCTTTCGAGGGGCTTGGAGCATCTTTACAGCAGGTTTCCTAATCTGAACTTTCACACTTCGGGTGGGTTTCCTATTTCTCATCTTAGTTTTGTAGATGATTTTATCATCTTCTCTAATGCCTCGATTAAAAATGATAAATTTTAGTTAACTTTTTGGATGTTTTTCAGATTACTAGTGGTCTTTCTAATAATAGAGATAAGAGTAATTTTATCACTGGCAAATCTGTGAATACTAATCGTTCCAACAAGATTAAACGTTTGTGCGGGTTCATTTCTTGCTCTTTGCCTATCAAATATCTTGGTATACCTCTTTCAAGAGGTAGAAAAAAATTATGCTTTTTGACAACATTTTCACTATTTTTCAAAGAAAATTCATGCACTGGTCCTCATATTTCCTTTCTTTTGGTGGTAGATTAATCTTAATTAAGAGTGTTCTGAATTCTATTCCCATTTATATCTTTCATACGCTTCAACCTCCCTCTACTGTTTGCAAACGTATGGAAAACCTTATTAACAAATTTATTTGGGGGGCTACCAAGAACAAAAATTGTATTAATTGGGCTTTTTTTTTTGACAAAAGCAAATTAATGCATTAAGAATCAAAAGCAAACTAATTACAAGTAATAAAAGTATCACATTCCTCCTTGATAAAATTCCATAACAAGGCCGGAATGCTTTCCAAATAAAACCTATCAAAATAAAAGCTATTGTCCAAAGCCAAGGTAGCACAACAATTAGCTACTTTATTACAATTCCTAGAAACATAATGGAAAATTACCTTATTCAAGTCATTCAACCAGCACGGATCCTTGTATGGCCACCTATCCATGATCCAATTATTCTTCTTCTTCAAAGAGTCTTGAATGAATTTGATAATATTTACATTATCACTTTCAACAGTTATTCCTTTGCATTCTAGCATCCAATCACAAAGAAATTCTTTAACCGCAAGCACAGCATCTAGCTCAAGTTGAGCTATATCCCAATGAATTTTGTTCTTCCAAAAAGCACTGATAAATCTTCCCTTGAAGTCCCTGAAAATGCCACCAATCCCAGCTAGATTGGATGTAAGTAAAGAAGCATCCACATTGATTTTAATCCAATCCTTTGGAGGAGGGCACCAAGAATCATGGGACTCCCTAAGGAGATTAGTGCCCCAACTTACAAGAAAAGGATTAGAGTTAGAAGTATCCAAATAAAGAGCATTGGACGCTACCACAGAGCACGGCAAAGCAGGTCTTTGATGTTTGACTTCATTCCTATTTCGCCAGGACAAATAAACAAGCGTGCAATATAATCTCACCATACCGGAATTCTGCATAGAGATGCCAACTGTTCTTCAGATACCAATCTGAAAATAATTTTCTTCAATCTATTTACAAGTATAGAGGCAATAATCTTGTAATTCAATTGGCAAAGACTAATAGGTCTGAAATTGGCCGGAACCAGAGGATTCTTGACTTTAGAAATCAAGATAATAAGAGTGTCATTCCAATCTTTACACATGATACCGGTTTTAAAAAAATTATTGACAGCTTTCCATAATGTTTCCCAAACAATACTCCAGAAGCTTTTGTAGAAAGAAGAAGTAACCCCATCTATGCCAGGAGATTTGTTATTACCTTGCTGGAAGACCAAGCATTTCAACTCATTCACCGATAACTCCTCATTAAGCAAACTGCTGTCCTCAGAACAAATCTGTTGTTGCTGTAAAACCGAAGGCCAACCCTTTAAACAGCAATCCTTGAGCTGCCATTTCTTCTCAAAAAAGTCACAAAAAACCTTCTGAACTTGAACCTCATCTACTACCAAATTGTTGGACTCATCTTTGATTTGATTAATTCTATTCCCATTTCTACGAGCCGTTGCAAAATTGTGGAAAAGTTTAGAATTCATATCTCCTTCTTCATGCCATTTAGCTTTTGCTCTTTGGTTCCACCAAGTAGATAACCTTCTTAAAGTAACATTAAACTCATGTACTTTATTACGAAGCAATTTAAGATCAGCATGAGTCCAATTCTCCCCCAAAGCCTCCTTCCTTTGAAGATCAATAATCTCATTTTTCAGATTTTCCTTTAGAGTATTCAAGTCTTTGCATTTGTTTCTACTCCAAAAAAATAATGCTTTTAGAGTTCGGTTGGTCTTCTTCTGGAGCACTTCATTCTCATTACCCACATCCTTTTTGTATTAATTTGGTAAGTGGGATAAAATGTGTGGTGTTTACAAGGAAGGCTCTTTGGGTTCTAAATCGATTACTGATATGGTTCATGGTTTTTCTCATAAATTGTGGTTTACTCTTCGTTCTAGTAGCAGTCTTTGGGCTCATTTTATGTTAGCTAAGTATTGTAAGGGTTTGAATCCTTTAACTGCTCATTATAAAATTTCTGATTCCTCTGTTTGGAAGAGAATTTGCAAGATTAAAAGAGAAGCGGAGCTAAACATTCAATGGGGCATTGGTTCTGGAGATGTTTCTTTCTGGCAGGATAATTGGTTAGGCTTTTAATCCATTGACAATTTTTTTAAAGCTGTTACCATTGATAATATTAAAGTTAATGCTTTTTTTCTCAATGATATGTGGAATAAAGATAAACTGCTTGAGGTGTTGCATCAAGACTTTGTTGATTTGATTTTGAAAATCCCTTTACAGTTACATGAAAAAGATAAGATTCTTTTTAAGCTTTCCTCTACGGGTGTTTTTAATTTCAAGAACCTGTGGGAGTGTATTAGAGTTAAAGAGGAGAATTATCATATCTTTCAGAATCTTTGGCATAATACCATTCCTATTTCTTATTCTTTATTAGCCTGGAGATGACTTAAAGGCTACCTGCCGGTTGATAATAGACTATGGAAAAAAGGATTTTATCTTGTTTCTAAATGCCAATGTTGTGCTAATGTCTGTGCTGATATTGAGAATATTTATCATATTTTTGTTAATATTCCCATCGCTAGGTATGTTTGGTATCATTTCAGTAATTTGGCTGGTTTCAATTTATGCCATATCAATGAAACTTTAACTACTATTCTGACAAAGTGGTCCACTAAAGGTAAAGGTAATATTCATAACTTACTCCCTATCCTGATTATTTGGTTTTTATGGAAACAAGAAATGATTCTAAACATGAGGAGATTAAAATTAATGCTAATCTGATCATTACTAATATTAGAAACAAGGTGTTACAATTGCTCTCGGTTAAACTTATTTCCAGTAAGAATTTTAAAAATTGTAATATGTTTGCTGATTATTTTTCTTTAAATAGTGCCAATGTTGCTGATATTAGAAGGGTCCAGATTGTTAGATGGTTAAAACCTACGTTTCCTTTTGTTAAACTCAATACTGATGGCTCTGTTGGTGTTAATTCTGCAGGTATTGGTGGTATTATCCGTGATCATTTTGGTGATCCTGTGGAGGTTTTCTCTAGGCCCTTGAATCTTTGTTCTGTGTTATCTATTGAACTGTTAAGCTTAAATTGTGGGTTAGATCTCTGCAGAAGGTTGGGTTACCAGCATATCAACATTGAGGTGGATTCTAAAACTGTTATTCATGTTATTTCTGAGAATAATGTGTGTAACCCTCAAGATTTCTATACTATTAGAAAATTTAAGATGAAGATTAATGAGTTTACTTGTAATATCTCTCATATCTATCGTGAAAGTAACGTGTGTGCGGATTGGTTGGACAAACTTGGCTCCCAAAGTCCCAGCTTTAATAATTTATCTGTGATTAATCTGTCATCTCCTCTCAAAGGCATGATTTCTTTGGATAAATTGGATCTTCCTTATATTCGTCATGCCTAGCTCTGTTACTTCTGGTTTCTTAGCTCTGTTTTGTTTGCAGGTTAGTATCTATTTCTATAAATCTCTTATGGGGTTTCCTTATTTTTATATTCGTGTTATGGAATTTTTTGATCTCCTTTGGCTGGTGCTGGGGGTTAATCATTACTATTGTAAGCTTTTCTGCTCTATTTTTTGGTTGCCCATTTTCACTAAGGTGATTAGTAAGGAGATCTTTTATTATGGCTTATTAGATATCCAGGAGCCCATTAATATTCTTTTTGTCACTATGGCCGTCAGGATTATTAGTCTACTTTTTCTTATATTCCAACGTACTTATTTCTCTTCTAATACCCCATTTTGGAGAGTTTTTTGCAGGACTTTTTGGACGTTGGGGTTTTTGAGCTTCAATCAGTGTAACTCTCGCTTTACTTTTTATTCCCTTTGCATTGTCGTTTGTGTTTTCTGGTTTTGCAGGAAGTTTATGCTGAACGCTTTGATCTTTCACTTCCGATTTTTGGTTGTTATTGCTCTTCAGCACGGTTTTAATTTTCTGCTATACTGTATTTTTAGAAAAAGGATCCACCAGCTCGTAGGCTTTAATTTTATTTTTGACTGTAGCTCTTATGAGCATAGTGAGCTGGAGGATCCTTCTATGGACCTTGTAACCTATTTTTGTTATTAACGTAGGCCCCTACTGTGAGTTTTATCCAAAAAAAAAAAAAACTTTATATTACAGAAGATGATCCTTAAGACAGAATTTTTTTATTCGATATAGATTTTTAATATCCTTAGAGGTCATTCTAATATGCTAGATAATAATAATTCTAACCCAAGTTATAATGTAAGACATATTTTGTAGCTTTGGCTACACTTATTTGGACTATCTCGCACACTTCTTTTTATAGGCAAAGTATTACACATTTAGTGATTGTAATTCCTACATCCAACCCTTAAAATTTATGTCTAAAAAAATTGATGTATATTACCTTGATTTAAGATCATAAGGCCAACTTTGGATGATACAATTCATGATTATTAATAAAAACAACTCATGACTGAATTTATTCCCGTCGGAAAAAGTCGTTGGAATTTATTTTCCTATGCGGTTTTTACAGGCAAAATTTTTTTCACCGGAAATCCGCCGATAAATACAAAAATAGTCAGAAAATGATCAATTTCCGTCGAAAATTGCCGCCGGTAATAGGTGATTTTCCTCTAGTGGTTGATTCTGCTACTTTTGAATTAAGTGATTTCAAGTTTGATTTCTTGGAGATGATGAACCTATAAAGTTATGACTAAGGTTGTTTCTACCTTTTTCTAGACTTCTTACACCTCACCCAATATCCCTTTGAGCTTATTGTGTGCTTATTTATCCAGTCATTATCAATTTAATAACTTTAATTATATAGGATTTCTTTATGAAAAGAACATTATCTTACTTAGGTTATGGATTCATCCTCTATCTTATAAATTTACATATGTTAGAGCATAAACTGCACTATTTTATCAATAAGCTTTGATCATAACATTCCTTTTGATAACTAATAAAAATAAATTAATATGAATGTAAGCTTTCTTATCAAGAGTTGCTCTTAGAGAGGTCCGAAAGCATAATTAACATTAGGAAGCCTAGGCCCTTTGGGATATTTGGCAGCCCATATTCTCTTGATTTGACTTAACTTGACTTTGATGATATTGTTTCTTATTAGTATTTTACATGGTTAAAGATAAGATTTATTAGTCCAACCACATTAGAACTCTTTCCTATTTCTTATAGTGGAAATTCTTCTATGAAAAGAACAACTTTATATCATCATCTATTTTTTCCAGAACACTAATCAAAAGCAATAACGTTCACCTTAACTTTCTATGTGTGGCCATTATGATCAAACTTATTTCCTTGTTGACCATCTATTCTAAAATTATTCTTATGAAGATTCATCCCAATATAATTATTCAATTTTGGGATGGTTTGATTTGGTGCTACAGAGAGAGTCTATAAAGAAAGGTTTAATTTATTAATCAAGGTTATCTTGGTCTCTAGCAAAGCCTACATTTTATTCTTATGTTTTACCATGAATTTTTTAACATACTCTAGCCAATCCTCAGGTTTAATTTTCCTAATAGTTAGCTTCATACTAGTTAATTTAGTAGGTATGTGGTGCTACTAAGTTTATGTACTTATAAAGCAATTATCCAATCATATAATTTGATTAAAATATTACTGTGAAAGTGAACACTTATTGCAGTGAGAAATTATAAATGATGGAAAATGAATTGGAATTCGAACACAGGAAGAAAGCTACACTTACATAAAATTATAAGAAGCATCGTTGACTAATTAACACGTAAGTTGAAATTATGAAACTTACATTATAAGAAAATTGTCTATTTCCAATGGAATTTTCAGCGAATTTCAAACAGAATAATTTTTTTGTGGATTTTCCGACGGATTACGACGAAAAAATTAGCTAGTTTATGATGAAGAAATAAATTAGGGTTTAATGTTTGATTAATTCCTTACATCAAAGACACTAAATTATTTTTTGTGGAAGTCCCAAACTTATTGAAATTTGCTGTCCCTCAAGTAATATCTAATGGTAAAATATAAAAATGGGCAATGTAAATTTTGTAAACAAAACCTTAAAGAAATGGTTTGCTTTTCATATAATTGCCCTTAAACAAAGCAAAAAACTTTGTCAAACATGGAAATACACCATATTAAAAAGAGAATAAAATATATAAATGGAATTTACCTGAGTGCCAAAGTAAAAGAAGCATCCTCTTACATCAGTGTTTTTTTAATTTGTGGGAAGCTTTCAATGAAACCATTAAAGGTGTGCAATAATGGATTAGACTAGTGTAGTCAATATAAGGGATAGGTATCAATAAAGTGATAAGGGATCTCAAACTTGAGAGCCCTATATCTAACTTTTGGCGTTTTGTGCAGATGATCAAGGTGACTTCATCATTTAGAAACATATGAAATATTTATCTTAGGATGTCTAGACGTGATATGAAAATTCTCATGATTTTTTGAGGTCTTTGATAATTCTTTTAGGCTTGATAGCAAGACTATGTCTTGTAAGAACCTTCTAAGCTAGCTGCAAACCTCAAGTAGTATGTTTAACTTTAATCAATAGGTTTAGGGAGGGATAAAATTATGGAAACACTTGTGCAATGTAGGAGAATGGCTTTGCACTAGCTATGGTGTTTTTCGTAACTTTTCAATAGGTTTATGTTGCTTAAATACACAAGGGAATAAGAATAGATTATATTTGAACAAAATTTTGCCTACAACTCCTAGGTAAAAACTAGTTAGATTTTGGTGGGAGTAAAAGGAAGAAAATTTTGCTGAGATGGGCATAAATATTAGACAAATGATTCAATGGTGAGAAAATAAAAGAGTACATACAAAAGATAACCCAATCACTTAAGCAATTTGTTGAAAGAGATCACCAAATCCCCTTAATTTGGTTTACCACCAAGCTCCTAGTTTTTTGAAATAAATACTTTTTTTCAACATACTAACCATTTATTCATTTATCATTACAACAAATATGAAGGTCAACATAAAATCCTAGAGCAAATATGATAATTAGGGAAAAGAGAAGGGGCAAACCCCGTGTCTGAATGTAGGGGAAAAAAATGGCTATCCAATCATTAATGGAATATTTTAACAACTGATTTAATGCAATTAAACAATTTTTAATAATTTTATATAGTAGTCCCCACAAAAATTTAAACTTCAAATTTCAATAAAATTGAAAATTTCAAATTTCTGACTTAAATCTACAAAATTCACATGCACAAATACATACTCTTATAAAATAAAATTATAATTTTAAAATTTAATTATAAATAAATATTTTTAGTTTGATGTCTTCATCATGCTTTTGGTAATTAATCATGTTCTCTTTTTGCTCTAACTCATTCTAGTCGGTCAAAAACATGTTTTTGTTGCATTAACTAGTCTATAAGAAGCAAGAATCTAAATAAAGAAATGACAAGGACTTTTTTTTATAATTAAAACCCACAAAGGGGCCTATGCGTTAATTTCAAAAAATCGATTACAAGGTCTTTAAAAGGAACCTTCAGCTCACTACTGCTCAAAAGAGCTACAATAAAAAAGAAAATAAAGCCTATGAGCCAGTGGATCCTTATCCTAAGATTACAAAAATAATATAAAAGATTAAACGGGCTGCAAGGAGGCAGCACCCAAAAAAGGAAGCTCAGATGGAAACCGTTCAGCTCAAACTTCCTGCAAAAATTGAGGAAAGAAATAGATGCAAACAGAAACGAAATAGAAGAACTAACCTTAAAATCATTGAAGATCCAAAATTCAATCGAGTTAAGAAACCTGCAGGAAGAACTCCAAGCGCACAGCTTAGGGTAGTGATAGGTTAAACAGACATTATAAGACATAATATTCTTACCAATGCAAAATAATATAACATTAACCGAATAAAAATCCATCGGGATACTCCAGACAAAGATAAAGAACAAAAGCAGATCTTCCAACATATCACCCACCAAAGAAACATTTCTATCCGCCCTACCAATAGTCACACTACAGGTTATAATATTGGACTTCCAACCACCCAGGAAATAACTAATCTTAAAGATATTGCAAATGATGTAATAAAAAAACCTGTAGGTATGAAGAAACAAAAATCCATCAATCAACTTATTCTCAATCACAGAATACCCCGAACAAAACTGCTTACGAGGATGATTAAACTCAGAAATACAGGCCCTTAAGATAAAAGTAATGTAGCTAATAATCAACCATAAGTGATAGCAGGTATCTAAACAATGATTAGTGATCAAACACACAACACAGGCAGAAATAGCCAACAGACCTTATGATCAGAAACCTGCATAAGTGGAATCAGCCCACAGCAGCACATAAAGAGCACCACCAAATCGAAACTCAAAACAGTCCCCAAGCCACCATCGAAATGCAAAGGAAGGCAGGAGAAATTAGCAGAAATGGCAAAAAAAAACCAAAAAATAGGACTGGGGGAAGATGTAGCCATGAATAAACTGATAGTAAAAGAAATTAAAGGGACCAACAACATCAAAAACAGAACCAGCAAAATCAATGATGCTGAATATAAGGTTAACCACATTTGTCCATATTGATCAGACCACTTAGCAAAGAAGGAATACAGGAAATCTGAAATTCCTGCATAACATTAAGCTTACTGCCAAAGTTAGCCAGCCAATCCGCACATACACTTCCCTCCCAATAGATGTGAGATAGGGAGTAATTCATGTTAGAGAGAATATGATTAATTTTTCTAATGGTATAAAAATTATGGGGGTATCCATCCCCCTCCTTTTGAATGATAGAAATAACCATTTTAGCATCAATTTCAATATGAACCTACCTCATACCAGAATTTTGACATAAGATAATACCATTAAGTAATGCTAACAGTTCAGCAGAAAAAATAGTGCAAACAGGAAGAGGACCGACAAAAGCAGTAATAAGCTCCCCATTATGATTTATGAAGATTCCCCCCATGCCAGCAGCATGAGGACTAACCGAGCCATCAGTATTAAGCTTCACATAGGGGTAAGAAGGTTTTATCCAACTCACAACACGGTCGGTACCACCATTAGCAACATCATTAAACTGAAGGCCAAAAAGAGTAGCAATGTTTTTGTGGTTCTTAAAATTCTTGACAGTAAGAAGTTTGACAGAATGTAATTGGAAGATTTAGTTCTAACATTATCAATGATAAGCTGAGCATCCATGTTCTTACCATTATGCTTGGAATCATTCCTAGCTTTCCAAAGATATCACATGATTAAAATAGGTAAAAGGTTAAAAAAATGGCCATTCATGTCAGTATTCCAAAGGTTAAGCATCCCACCAACATCACAAGTATTTAAATTGCAATCTTTATCAGCAATGTTAAGAAAGTAGTACCACACTTTTTGAGCAATCAAACCGTCAATAAAAACATGATTAATGGTTTCACTACTAGTGCAACATTGGCACTTAGAAGGAAAACTAAAGCCTTTTTTCCACATAAGATTATCAACCAGAAGGAAACCTTTTAAACATCTCCAAGTTAAACTAGAGTAAGAAAAAGGGATGTTATAATGCCAAATCGAGGAGTAAATTTTAGACACATCCCTTTTAAATCTAATAACATTCCAAACCTTCTTCAAGCTAAATTACAATTAGAAGATAAACCATAAAGAATTTTATCCTTGATCTGCAAATTTAAAGGAATATCAATGATAATATTCACAATATCAGAAGGAATAATTTGAGCTAATTAGGTGGTATTCCAATTGCCGTTGTGAAAAAATTCCTTAACTTTCATATTAACAACAATGTTAGTATTAAGAAGATTGTCAATCGAAGAAATACCCAACCAGTTATCCTGCCAAAAAGATATGTCCCCTTTTCCAAGGCCCCAATGAATATACTGCTCCGCCTCCCATTTAATATTGCACAATCTTTCCAAACATTGGAATCCGAATTTCTACAAGCACAAACCAAAGGATTAAGATTTTTACAATATTTTGCATTCATAAAGTTAGCCCAAAGGCTATTCTTGGAACGAAAAGCAAACCACATTTTATGAGAAAAAGTCTGAGCAGTATCCAAAAAATTTTTGCAACCCAACGAACCTTCATTAAAAATACCACAAACTTTATTCCAAGAAGACCAATTAATACAAGACTTGTTGATTTTAGAGCCCCAAAAAAACTTATTAAACATACGTTCCATTATAGTACAGATCGTGGCAGAGGGTTGAAGAGTATAAAATATGAAAATTGGGATAGAATTCAAAACATTTTTAATCAAAATCAATCTACCACCAAAGGATAGAAAATTAGAAGACCAATTAAGAATTCTCTTTTGAATCATAGAAAAAATATTGTCAAACAAATGCTTTTTTTTCCTACCTCTATAAAGGGGAGTTCCAAGGTACTTAATAGGAAGAGATGTATAATTAAAACCACAAACCCTTTTAATCCCATTACTTCTAGCACGATTCACAGATTTACTCACAATAAAATTGCTTTTATCATTATTAAAATACAAACAACTCATACTTTGAAAGTTCACAAAAAACTGAAATAAAACTTTAACATTTTTAATGGCAACATTAGAGAAAATAATGAAATCATCAGCAAAGCTAAGGTGCGTGATAGGAAAACCGGCAGTGTTGTGAAAGTAAAGCAAAGGATGTCTAGCAAAAAGGTTATCAAGACCCCAAGATAGGTACTCGATAGCAATAATAAAAAGCACAGGTGAAAGAGGATCACCTTGTCTCAAACCATGCTCAGATTTAAAGAAACCATGATTACTACCATTGATGATAATAGAGAAATAGCAGTTTTCAATACTATTCTTAATAAGATGAATAAACGGTTGCTTAAAACCAAAAAGATAAAGAATCTCATAAAGGAATTGCCAGTTTAAGTTGTCATAAGCTTTAGAAATGTCAAGCTTATAGATAAGATTACCACCAGGGTTTTTAACATTAATATCATGAACCATCTCTTGAGCCAAAAGAATATTATCAAAAATATTCCTACCTTTCACAAACCCCATTTGATTAGAAGAGATAATACCTGGAAGGATGTTCATAAGCCTAGACGAAATGATTTTAGACACAAGTTTGTTAAAAAAAGAGCAAAGACTAATGGGTCTAAAATCATTCAAATCAGTGATAGATTCTTTCTTAGGTATAAGAACAATATTCGTAGAGGAAAAAAACTTGGGATAGGGATTACCATAAAAAAAATCCCTAACTGCATCCAAAACATCATCTTTTATAAAATCCCACGTTTTGTTGAAAAATTTAGTGGTAAAACCATCGGGACCGGCCACCGAGTCCCCATTCATAGTATTCAAAATATTCCAAATTTCCTCATCCGTAGGAATCTTAGTAAGCATAATATTATCACTATCATTAACCAAACAAGGAATAACTTTAGGATTAGAAATAGGAATAACAGCTTGAATTTTGTTAAAGACATTTTTAAAATGATCAACACCAGAATTAGCAATCGAAACATCAGTATCAAAAAAACAACCCTGCAAATCAGAGATATTGTGAATGTGGCTTTTAGTTCTGTTCCTATTAGCCAAAGCATGAAAAAAAGAGGTGTTCCTATCACCCTCCAAAATCCACTTAGTAGATGTTTTTTGTTTCCAAAAAACCTCCTCTTGATCATGAAGCTGAAATAAAACAATTTTAGCTTGGTCCAATAGAGAAAGATTGTCACTAGTCGGATTAGAAATATAAATATCATCTAATGCCAGAACTTTTCCTCAGCCTCCTTGATATTAGAAAAAAGATTTTTGAAAACATTTTTATTCCACCATCTGAGAACTTTCTTAAGTCTGCTCAATTTCATCCACAAACGATGCATACCTCTTATGTTATTATCAGGATAGATGATAGCATTCCAATTGTTGGAAATAACATTGACAAAATCAGAATGAGAAAGCCACATATTTTGAAATCTGAAAGCATTTTGAGTAAAAGTTTTATTCACAACAATAGTTAAAAGCAAAGGAGAATGATCATATAAAGTTCTGCTCATGTGCTGAACATGAGACATAGGGAAATCTCTTAACCACTCGTTATTGAAAAGAATTCTATCCAATCCCTTCCACATGGTAGACCGGTTCTAAGTAAAAGCACCACCAGTAAAACCAATATCATTTAAATTACAATTAGTAATCTTATTATTGAAATCTTCCATAGCACAAGTACTAGGAGGATTACCCCCAAGTCTTTCATTAGAGTTAGAAATAATATTAAAATCCCCCCCCACACACCAAGGTTTAGTAGAGGAAAGAGCCACACACACACACACACCAAGGTTTAGTAGAGGAAAGAGCAAAGTCAGTAAGAATATTCCAAAGAGGCAATCGACCGAATCTAGTGCAGGCAGCATACACAAAAGAAGCATTGTAATAAACATTTAAGCCATTGATTTGAACATTAACAATTTGAGCATAATTAGAGATGATATTGACATTAAAACTGTTATTCCAGAAAATCCAAATCTTATTAGAACAGTTAGCAAAATTCATATTAAAGCCCAAAAGAGAAGCAATACTAGCAATTTTATCCAAAGAAATAAAAGGTTCAAGAAGTATCAGCAATTAAATATTATGCACACGGCAAAGATTTCTAACCCGGATCCTGGAATCGGACCCACCAATACCTCTAACATTCCAAATAAGAGCATTAATCATTAGAAATTTTAGAAGATGTTTGAGCTCTAGTAGAACGGGGCGTGTCAGGAATAGGGATTTTAGCATTTTTCTTTTTGCTAACCTTAGTGTAATCTTCTTCAACAACCTGCTTAGAACCGCTACTACCAGGCACCGAGAGAGATGTGGGTAAGAGAATATTCCCAACCTTAATGGGAGAAAGACCGCCAATATTCTCAACCGCAATTTCCCCTTCTTCACATTCTTCCATCGAATCAGTTTCATCATCTGCCACAAGGTTTTCTTTATTTTGTAACATGGATTCAACAGAGATATAAAGGTTAGGACATTCATTTCCAGATTTACTATTATTATTACTGCTACACTTATCAGCTGAGTTATTGGAACAATCATTAACATCGTTGTCATTGGGGATATCCTTTAGAGGAGCTGGTCCAGTATATGGTATATTCGGCAAAGTATGGGCGGGATGTTTAACAACCCTTTCATTGAGCAAGTGGCTTTCATCAGCACCAAAATTTCTAGCCCTCTCAGGTGGGGAAATTGGTTCCTCCTGAACCATTTGGATCTGGTTTTTCGTGGCAACATCACCTTCAACTGTGTTTTTATCCATCTTTTGCCCCGCCGAGTTGCTGGAAATTTTCTTAAGATTAGGGTGGAGTTTAAAGCATTCAGCCACCGCATGGCCGTGTGTTTTACAGTGATTACAAAAATCTGGCACTTTTTCAAATTCGACTTTCTGAAGGTATCCGAATGCTTTAGAACCCACCCAAATCTCCTTTGCGTGTTTCTTCGTAATATCAACTTCAACTAATATCCTCGCAACAGAAGGTCTAGTCCTTGAAGCCGTGACCAGCGGCGTCCAAAAACAGATCCAAGCGCAAAAAGAACTTTCGCATTAAAGAAATGTAGTCTAAGGTTAGGGAAAGAGATCCATATAGGAACTATAGGAGATTCTTCCTTAACATCAAAAAAAGGAGTCCACTTCAAAATCCGCATTTGACAGTTTAAGATAAAATACGATCTACGCGCAAAAACACGGCTGTAATCAAGATCGTTAGATAGTTGTATGGCTACATGTTTTGAATCCAAAAGCCCCACAGAATAAAATCCAGAGAGTTTTAAACTACCAAAAAAGCACGTATAGAATACAGATTAGGTCTATGAAGATCAAATTTACCCACAAGAGTGAATTGAAATGGAGATGCAAGCTTAAGAACTTCTTCATCCGAAAGAAAAATAGCCGGCACACCATTAAAAGTAGACTGAGTTAATGAAGGAAGGGTATCACCTGCGGACGAGCCAGCAAGAACATCTTTGAAAGAATGAGACTTTGGCGGAGAAGAAGCTCCCGCTTCCAGGCTAAAAAAACCTTTGATTGGATCATTACCATTAGAGGCGACGTTACCCCAAGCAGTGGATGACGGATCCCCCATCGGAAACGTCAAGCCCAAACAGGGCAAGACGAAGAGAAGCCACCAGCACACCAAAGCTGGAGAGAAAAACAAGGATCACTAACAGGATCTGGCCGCGGGAGAGCAAAAACAAGCGGAGAATGGATGGAAACCTAAAATCGCCCGAGGCGGTGCTTAGGGTTTCCAGGAGCGAGAGGTGTAAAGTGTGAAATGACAAGGACTTGAGTGTAGATTTGATGATTGTGGTGTTAATAGCTTGCAATGATGGAAACTATAGGAATGAACAAGTGGCAACAAGTCTGAATAATTGTGAAGATGGATTTGATCTATTATGGTGACTTATCTGGCTATACAATATCGGGGCCTTGTGGATTTGATTTAGAATGGCTTAAAAAAAAGGGAAATAGTTTACAGGGTAAGCGGACCGGTGTATAGGGCTAAATGAGGGATGACAAACCCTTTTCCATAACATGTAACATACCTTGTTAGTTGGTTGAGTTCATTTTTAATTTTTAAGATTAGTGGTAAGTGCGAGAAGAAAGGTATCTTTGTGTGACGTAATCTTGTATTGTGATTATTTTTTAGTTTCAACTTCTCTATACAAGAGTATACTTAAGATATAGGTTCAATTCTCTTATTTTGTACACCACAGCAATATATAATTTATGTTATGGCTATATTTTCAAAGCATCACACATCTCTTATGAACATAATCGATCTTAGTTCAAATTGAGACACATATTTTCAAATATGTTTTGATATGTTTTATCTTATACTTTTGGGTTTATTTATATTGCCTCCCCAATTATTATTTTGGAAACTCTTATTATAATATGATAAGTATTCATCAAGCTACAAATGGTGAGACATTTCTCAACCAAATTTAAATATTGAATAATGATGGTGCATGTATAGTTATATAGTTATACTAATTCTAATAAACTAAATAAATAACCAACTCCATAAAATTTTCAAATAAATTTCAAACCAAGCATCGTACAGTAATATGATTACAAAGACAACTTAATTAAACACTAGAAGATGAATAAGCAAACATTGTTGGCAAAAGGTGCAACCCTGCTTAAGTTTATTTTCTATCTTAGTTTATTGTCCTGCAGTTGAGCCTGATCTCTCCCTGGATACCCGTAAGTGGGGTGATTGTCCCCATGTTCAAGATTGCGTTAGCAAAGTCTGTCCAAAAATAATTAGGATTTGTAGCGTAAGAACTCACAAGAGCATCAGTGGATCCATTATTGAAGAGCTGCTGGTCAGAGTGTAAAAGGCCCTCATTGTTTATTAGATTTTTGTAGTACTCATTGTCAAATACTGTTGGAGTCTGAAGATCAAGGGGCGAAAGATTGTCGTCTCCTCCGACGCTCGGACAACTGAATTTCAATGAGTTGGCGAATGAAGAGTCAATATTACTCTCATTATAGATCCGAGTTCGAAATGTGGTGCATCTTGCTTGACCAATTGTGTGAGCTCCTGCGGACAAATGTAAAATGAATTAGCAGAAGAACAATCTTGAACCGACTATAAACACAAGACCTGATGGACAATAACGTATTATATATTTCCCATGATGAAGAATTTTTTCTTAAGGATGGTTGTCTGTGTATGTGATTGAGTTGTTCAACTTTCTAATACCTGAGAGGGCAACCATGTCGGTAGTGGAGAGCCCTTTCTTAGCGTACGCTGAAATAAGAGTGTTGAGGTCTGATGCGGGGCTCGGAATGTCGCTGTTGGCTTCGCTCAAGCTTGCAGTTGTAGAATCTCTTCTCCCAAGTTGAACGTCCCATGAAGGGCCACCAAGCTGATAATGAAGGATAAATTTGTTTATATATTGGATGTAAACATACGTAAGTGACGATGTATCAAATAAAATTTTTTTTTGGGACATTTAGGTCATTTAAGGCAAATTCACACACACAACGCATACACATGGACTCGAACCTTGGACCTCTTAGTTGGAAGCCTAAGCTTTCAAACAATAGGACAAGGAGAGTTGTGTATCAAATAAAATAGATTTATATAAGTCTCTTCAAATGAAATACAAATTTTTTTCTTAAATGAAATGTTTGTCGCTTAATTTTTTTAAACAGTCGAAAAACTCGTCAAATGCACGAGAATTAATGGTGAACGTCATATATTAAACTAAATAATGTCCCATTAGTCACGAGTCCGACTGGCTTATCAATGCATGTTCTAGCAACAGCTAGTATCTATCGTTTTTTTTTTAAAGGAAAAAATGACTACAGTATTATCCTACATTATTAATTAACTATCATCATTCCACTCATCATAAAAACAGTTCAACATCCGAGGAACTACTATCGTGTTTTATGATATATATATTTTTGGTCATTTAGGTTAATTAAAATAATTTCAGATAGTAGTCATATTTTTCTCAATCTTATTGATAATTGGCTCGGCAGTGCGTCTAATTATATAGGTAATGATATCTGCCTTTTAACCATCTTAACCTATATTTTCCATACTACTTGCTTTCTGCTCGTTGTTAATAGTATCTCTTTCTTGCAGGTTTTTCGGCTTGCTGGTGTTGGTTGCAAGATAAATTTTTTTGTGAGGAAGATGATGCTGCTGCTTTGATCTGAATCGTTCTTTTTTGGGTACCGGCTCCTTGCCGCCCTCACTTGTTATTAGGTTATCTTGTATTTTTTCTTAGTGGGAATTATCGGCTATTAGGTTTTTTATTTTGGTTTGTTTTTTCTCTTTGGAGAGGTTGTGAGCTGAAGTTTCCACTTAATGACCTTGTAATTTTCTTTTTAATTAATGCATAGGCTCATTTATGAGCTTTATTAAAAAAAAAAAAATTATGCACTCATAACATATACAAGATTCGAGTCAAAAATCTCTTGGTTGGTAGTCAAATTAAGCGCCCAATGAACAAATTAAGAGCTCCTAGCCAACAAATCAAGATGAGCTATATGTTTACCATAACTTTGAAGATAAGATTTGAAGAGAATTTCTATTTTGAAGTAAAATTCAGTGCCCTATAAACTTTTGTTAATTGGCGTATTGTGCTGGAATCTATAGACTTGTTATGGCATATTTTTAAGAGTTTATCAAGTCATGATTATTCCAACTAATTCTATTTAAAAACTATACTTGTTTGTCATCACTTTATTTGAATAATCAATAACTCATTTACCGAGTCGATTTTCCTAGACTTTTGAGTTTTTTTTTAAGCATTTCCATGTTTACTTTTGAATAAAAAATGAGGTACTCGTACAATTATCTTATACCTAATTTTGACAAAGAAATAAAATAAAAACTTGTATAAATGATGTGATGACACTAACGCGGCCTAGCTTCTTCATTCATTCTTCCTTTCTTTATAAAACTAGAAAATGTGAAATATTCAAATTTTCACCATTTTTCGGTCACAATGTGGGTTTCATCATAATTATTCTAACAATTCCATAAAATAATACTTCATATATGAATTTTTTTCCCAGAACTTTAGGTGAATCAAATCATATATATATATATATATATATATATATATAAATTCAAATCAATTACCTCTTAATTAGCAACATAAACTCTCAATCAATAGGTTCAAATTGCATGTATAAACATTAAGACTGTTCAAAATTTAAAATTTATTTTATTTCATCTTAAGAAGCACTCATAATTTTGTTACCGATCAGTGTTCTAGTTTGAGAACATAATATATATAATTGAAAGGAATTTGTATATAGTTTACTTACAGCAACTACAGAGTCCCGAGCAGCAACGGCTAGAATGTCAGCACAGGAAACCGTTTGATTGCAGATAGCTTCAACCTGGCTTTTTATTGTGTCAACCACATCAAAACCCCTCACTGAGTTAGCATTTGGCCCTGCAGTCTTCTCACCAGTGAAAGTTGAAGTATCATCCAGCAAAATTGACCCATCACAACCCTATCATTGTTTCATTGCATTCAATTGAAATCAGTAAAGCAAAATATTATTTGAAATATTCCCCATATAAATGCTTCTGTTATTCATAATTCTAAAATTAGAGTGTCTTCAAAATATCATATAACTAGAACCTTCAATGCATGCAATCTATTTAAATGAAAATTATGATAATTGTTAATATTTTCAGAAGAAAAAAGAATACGGAATATAACATTATAGTAATAAGATAACTTCTCATAATAGTAATGACCACAACGCGGAAGCATATATTATTTTTAAACGTTTGTAATACAAACTCATGATGATTACCTAACCTTCGTTTCCATTACATCAAAAAAGTATTAAATATTGATACTGATAGGGAAGAGAGAGAATGAGAGTGTGGGTTGGGGAAGCGTAACAGAAAGTATTAGTGGATATTACTGATGATTCTTACATATAAGATAGAGAAGAGAGAGTTTAAAATTATATTAGTATATATATATATATATATAGAGAGAGAGAGAGAGAGAGAGAGAGAGAGAGAAAGAGGAACTTTTATTTGGTCCGATAAACGTACGTAGAGCTACGTTCGGTCGGCACTAAGATCGCAGGCACAAAACGAGAAATACCGAGCAAATACCGAACAATACCAATAATAACAAGAAATATCATTATGTGAAGACAAAATACCAAGTAATACCGAGCAATACCAAGCAATACCGAGTAATACCAAAAAATACCGAGTTTTCTCTAGAAAAACTCGGTATTTTTTGGTATTACTCGGTATTGCTTAGTATTACTCGGTATTGGTCTTCCCAGAGCAGTATTCCTCATTATTATCAAACAATACCTACCAATACCAACCAAATACCGACCAAAAACCGAGTAACAATCCTCTGACCGAATGTAGAGCTACGTCCGGTCAGAGGACGTAATAAAAGTTCCAGAGAGGGGGGGGGGGGGGGGGGGGGGGGGGGGATATTTGGATCGTTGATTATTGAAAAAGGAGATTTACGCTTAGTATTCCCCAAGAATTATTAATTGCAAGTTCCTCATAACCAAATGCGTTGCATAAGGACATATTTTACGTACTTGGACAAAGCAATCATGGAAATGAAGCCGAAGCAACGAAGCCCCCATTCTTTGCTCATTAGCCACCGCAGCATCTACAGCTGCTTTGATGGTGGAGAGAGCATTAGGGCACGAAGTGTCGTAGAATGTTGACGATAGCTGAGCTGAGGCTATTGCTAAAACTAAGAGAAACATGGACAAGGCCAAAGAAGAAGAACTGAGAGAGTTTGAAGCCATATCTACTAACGCAAGAGCTGGAGATATAACTTGCTTGGATGATGTGGGAGAGGCAGTTCCCTTTGTGATGTATTTATAAAGCACACGACCCTTCTTCATAATATATAACAATGCATCTGAAGTCAAGGACGCTTTAATAAACATATAAGAGAGAGAGAGAGAGAGAGAGAGAGAGAGAGAGAGAGAGAGAGAGAGAGAGAGAGAGAGAGAGAGATTCAGCACAAATGCGGCATTCGGTTTATTGAAAAAGTCTTTATCTACCGAGAATCCAACTTGTTTAAGAAGAAAACTTAATTAATGCCCAAGCCCTTCAGAGAAGATGTCAAAGCCATCTTCAAAACTTTTATCAAGTTTTTTTGAAGGAAGATCTATAGAACAAATCAAGGTTTTCTGCAAGTTTAAAGACATTTTTAAAAAGATTTGAAGGAAATACATTATTTTGTTGACCCTAATTCTTGCATTTGTTTAGTAGCATCAAGCTGGACCGCGTTTAATCATAACGATTTGTTAAGTAGAGGCAGACTCGGCAGCGAGTCTATTGGTTAGGGTTGATATTTGCAGATAAGAAATGATGAAGAGCAAAAATATTCTTCCATAACTGTCCTTTATATGTATATTTAATCACAAGATTGGCAAAGAATAGGAAGGCTTTGTTGACCTTATTTTTAAAGAAAACCTTCAATAGACAAATGCTTCGCACTTGCACAATTGGTAATTTTTTTTTTTAATTAAAACCCACCAAGGGGCCTACGTGTTAATATCCAAAAATCGGTTACCAAGGTCCATAAAAGGAACCTCCAGCTCTCTAATGCTCAGAAGAGCTACATCAAAAAATAAAATAAAACATGCGAGCTGATGGCTCTTTATGCTAGTAGTTACAAAAAAACCTAAGAACATTCTAGGTATTCAAGAGAAAAGAACCCAAAAAAGGAAGAAGAAGATACCAATGATCATATCAGTCTTCCTGCAAAAATTGTAATTAGCCTTCCCACAGCTCCAAAAAGTAGTGGTCCCTCTGCAATCATTTAAGCAGCACATACGAAGACGAAAGTTCTGCACAAAAACAACCCTCCAAAGAAAACTGATTATATGACAAGTATACTTGGATAATTGATAGAAGGACTTACAGGTAATGTAAGATAAGAGATAAAAGGGCAAAAAAACGTCCCTAATGCCAAAGGCAGAAGCCTCAGTGAGCTTAGATAATAAATCATAGCACCAGCACAGAGTCATCAGCCTAGAATTACACACGGCTAAGTTTAAAGAAAGAGCCCAAAAAAGGTTCAAATGAAGTAGATACTGTAACACAATATTCAAAGCAAGTAACATAATGGGGTGATTAGCATTAAAGGCATTCCAAGCCCAGTTCTTAGTATCCTCCCTGATGCAGAAATAAGATCCCAGTAAAAAACACTTGCCATTATGCGAATAGGGAGAAACCAGGAAAATACGCACAGAATCAATCCCATAATCCAAATTCATTAAAATTAAAGGGGAAAGGTCAAAGGAGAAGCTCACCCAACAAATACAAAACAAATGAAGGACAGGACAGAAGACCAGCTTACCCAAAAACTTCATACTACGGCGCCCAAAGAGAATACAGTTACCAGACTTAAAGGTAATAACACAAGAAAACCCATTGAAAAAATAGCAAAACAGAACCAAGAGTTTCCAGTTTAGATGAATCCCAAACACGTCAAAACAACAAATCTAAGCATTAACCCAGAAACATTTAATACCAGGATAACAGAGATACATAGCGAAAAAAATCCAAACCGCATCAACCTGATTAGGATCCAGAGAGCCTAGGATCCCATAATCGAAGCAGCTCCCAAACCGAACATTGAGAAAATGAAACATAAAGTGATCCCAAGGAAAAAGAATCCCCCAATAGTGCAAAACAACAGAAAAATCACAGAGTAAAATCTTAGAAAAACCCCCACCACAGAAAACAGGACAGGAGACGCAATTAACACAATAAAGCACAACATGAACGAAGAACAGTAAAAAAGAAAAAGTAGCCTAATGCACACGAATATAAGGATAATTCAAACGATCTAATCTAGCAAGACCTTTAGCTTCAGTAGAAAGATTGTGGTCATCATACTCAAAATTAACAAGAGTACACCCCCTTTTGGCAAGAAAATCGGCCACCGCATCCCCTTCTCGTAAGATATGAGAATTTTAAAAAAGGAAAGAGACAGGCAATGTTTAATATCTCTAATTTTATAAAAGTTTTTAGAATTGGCAGAAGAGTGGCCTTTAATGTAATGAATAATTAGCATAGCATCCACTTCAACCCAAAGATTATCAATCCCAATAGACTTACAGAGCTTAATCCCATGCAAAAGACTCTCCAATTCAGCCTGAATGGCATTAATAACATTTGAAGGACCCACATAGGCCTTAATGACCAAGCCTTTAGTATCCCTAATAATGCCACCACACCCAGAACCAACAGTATTATAAGCACCATCCGTATTGAGTTTAAAATAACTCGCCATAGGTTTAGTCCAATAAATGATTCTATTGTTAGAAACAGCAACAGTAGAATTGAAATTCAACCCAAATTCATGAAGCAAGTGATGGCAACCTTTGAAAGAGTCGTTCTTAAGAAGCTTAGCCACAAATAACTGATAAGTTTTATGCTAAATTTTAGAAATGATAGTATTCACATCCATTTTTTCATTCTCATATTTAGAGGCATTCCTACTCTCCCAAATATACCAACAAATCAAAATAGAAATAATATTGCGAATATGAATTTTGAGCTTAATAAACCATTCGGTAAGAACCTCATTAATGGGAGTGCAATGAAAATTAGAAAAAACTTTGAACAAATTGTCAAAATAAATCCAAACTTTCATCGCTATGGGGCCCTTGAAAAAAAACATGATGTAAACTTTCAATATAATAGCAGCATTGACATTTAGACACAATAAAAAGGCCTTCCTTAATAAGCAAGGAATCCACATGAAGATAACTGTGCAATATCCTCCAAACCAAAAAGGAATAAGTAGTGGGAATACTAGCATGCCAAAAAGAAACATTAAAGAAATTAGTCGGCATATGATGCTTAATTAACTTCCAAACATGTTTTGTGCTAAAATTCCCATTATTGGAACAAGTGGACAAGATGCAATCATCCATTTCCAAATAGATAGTAATATTCACAATTAATTTGATAATGAAATCAGGCAACAAAGTGTAAATTAAATTCATGTTCCAACTGTCATTGATAAAAAATTCTTTAAATTTTAATTGAGATATGGAACGAGTATATAAAATATTATCAATAGAGAAATTACCCAATCATTTATCTTGCCAAAAATAAATATTACCACAACCTAAACCCCATTGAATGAACTCCTCAGCTTCCCATTTAATGTTGCATAATCTTTTCCAGTTAGGAGAATCACCCAATTTGAAAGAGCAATTTAAAGGATGCTTCATCCCACAATATTTAGAAACCATAAATTTAGCCCAAAGACTCTTCTTAGCTCTAAAATTAAACCGAAGTTTATGATTGAAGGTATGAGCCATATCTTGTATAGTTTTGAACCCTAGTTTTCCCTCTTCCATAGTACCAAAACAATTCTTCCAAGACCCCAACAAAATAGTATTAGAACCAGCCTTGGATCCCCAAAGAAATTTGTTGAAAAAAACTTCCAACCTTTTAGAGACATTAATAGTCGAAGCCACAGTATGAAGCAGAAAAATAGGAATACAACAAAGAACGTGTTTAATAAGAATAAGTCTACCACCATGGGATAAGTAATTGAAAGCCCACAAAATAAATTTCTTTTGAATGGTAGTGAAAATGTCATCAAATAAAAAAGAACGTTTTCTACCTTTAAATAAAGGAGTGCCCAAGTATTTCATAGGAAGGGAATTTATCATTAAACCAATTTTTCTCTCAATACTGTGAATGCGAGAAGTAGAAATTGATTTAGCAGTAAAAAAGGAGCTTTTGGTTTTATTGAAAGTTAAACCACTAATGTTCTGAAAATTCTCAAGAAACCTAAAAAGTTTTTGAACATTCCGAATAGAACCATTAGAGAAAATAATGAAGTCATCTGCAAAACTCAGATGAGTTAAAGGCATAACACCCCCTGTTCGAAAAAACAAATTAGGATTCATTCTGAAAAATTGGTTCAGGCCACGAGATAAAAATTCCATAGCAATAATGAAAAACGCAGGAGATAGGGGATCACCCAGTCTCAGACCATGAGAAGAACAAAAAAAGCCTTGAGATTTACCATTAATAATGACAAAAAAATAACATAATTCTATGCTATTTTTAATTAATCTAATAAATTGAAAGTTAAAGCCAAAAAAATGTAAAACAGCATAAAGAAAATCCCAATTAAGATTATCATAGGCTTTGGTTATGTACCCAACATCGATTATTAGTTTTGGACTTTAAGATAAAGGGGCATAAAATAAAAAATAAACAATGGAGAAAAAGGATTCATGTAGTCGACCCCACGTAGTGGGATAAAGGCTTGATGTTGTTGTTGTTGTTGTTGTATAGGCTTTGGTTATGTCCATTTTGAAAACAATGTTCCCGCCAACAACCTTTTTCTCTAAATCATGAATTAATTCCTGCGCAAGCAAGATGTTATCAAATATAGATCTGCCTTTAACAAAACCCGATTGTTCCAAAGAGATTATTTTAGGAAGAATTAAAGCAAGTCTTCCCATTAAAATTTTAGAGATCAATTTATTGAAAAACGAACATAAGCTAATAGGCCTATAATCATTCCAAGAATTAATGTTTTGAGCCTTAGGAATGAGAGCAATAGAAGTGGTGGTGAAAAACTTTGGGTACTTAGAGCCGCCAAAGAAATCAGACACAACATTAAAAAGATCCTCCTTAATAATTTCCCAAGCTTTTTGGAAAAATTTATTATTAAAGCCATCGGGACCAGCAACAGATCAGCATTCTTGCTATTTAAATTTTCCCAAATTTCATCCATAGAAGGATTCTTACTGAGTAAATTGTTCTCCTCCTCAGAAATAAGAGCAGGAATAAAAGAGAAATCAGTGTCCAACATGGTTGAAAAATTAGAATTAAAAAGATTAAAAAAGAATTCGGTCCCCGAAAAGGCAATAGCCTCAGGATCTTCAATAATATCCCCCTCCAGTAAAGTGATTTTATGAATATATTTACTAACTTTGTTGTGATTAGCAATATTATGAAAAAATGTAGTGTTACGATCACCTTCCACAAGAAATTTACAATAAGCCTTTTGCCTCCAATAAACTTCTTCCTTTTCCTGCAATTTGTATAAGATAGTTTTAGCATCATTAAGAAGAGACAAGTTATTAGAGGAAGAATCATTCATGAAATTCAACTCAGCTTTGTTCACATCATCCTCCGCCTTTAAAATGTTAGTGAAAATATTCTTAAAGACACATTTATTCCACCAAGCAAGCAATTGCTTGAGTCTCTTAAGTCTAAACTAAAATCTAACCATACTAGACACATTATCCGAGGGAGAAAGGGGTAGCTCCCAATTATTTTAACAATTTGTAAAAAAGGAAGCATCTAGAAGCCACATATTTTGAAATCTAAAAGGAGAAAAAGTGTTAGTTTTGGCGTTAGAAAAACTTAAAAGCAAGGGAGAATGATTGGAAAGAGTACGGGTTAGGTGAATAACATGAGAAATAGTTAATCCAAAAATTATTAAACAGAATGTGATCAAGTCTTTGCCACATAACACCTTTATTCCAAGTAAAAATATTACCAGAAACCCCAATATCATGAAGATTGCAATGCCTTATCATATCATTAAAATCCTCCATATTGTTAAAATTGGGAGGCTTACCCCCTATTCTTTCATTGGGATTGGAGATGCAATTAAAATCTCCCCCAACAAGCCAAGGGCCATTCACCGTGGAAGCAAAATCATTAAGTTGATTCCACAGAATTTTCCTCCCAACTCTAGAGCAAGCCGCGTAAATAAAAGATGCAAAGCAAGTAGTTTGATTAAAGAGAAAATTTATATGAACAACTTGAGGTAAATCAACAATGACATTTAAAGAGACTGAATAATTCCAAAAAAGCTAAATTTTATTAGTATAATTGCTGAATAAGCAATCGAAACCAAAATAACGCTTAACAGAATCAATCTTATTAGCAGCAATCAAGGCTTCAATCAAAACAAGCATTTGAATACCATGAATCCTACACAGGCTTTTGACTCTATCATTGGAAAGAGAACCACCCACACCCCTAATATTCCATAAGAGAGCTTTAACCATTAGCGAAATGGGTAGAAGATCAAGTGATTCTTGGGGTACTAGTAGAAATACCCTTAGTATTCTTGCTTTTCTTTTTAGAATAGGAATTGTTCCCAACTTCAATAAATTTGTTCTTCTCTTTGGACGGAGACATAGATTTGGTCGGATCCTTCAATTCTTCTATAGGAATCCAAATTTCAATGTTACCCACTTCACCTTCCTCCAACTCCTCATTACTACACCTTTTGCCAATCAATTGTTTAGAAGAAGTGTTTGTTGAGTCTAGTAATTAGGTTGTTAAGCCTAAGTTAATGTCCCAAGGCTACCAAGAGAGTGGGTGAATTGGTAGTTTTAAAAATTTTAATCCCTCTTTGAATTTAAGTTGAACCGAAATGAAAATTTTTCTTTTAAGTTTTTCTAGAAAATGTTTTTCAACCACAGAGTTCTTAAAATTAAAATTAAAATACGGAAACGTAAAAACTGTAAAGTAAATGACACCAGATTTATAGTGGTTTGGTCTATAACCAGACCTACATCCACTCCCCAGAGGCACCCTCTGAGTATTGCACTAATACCAATAGTGACTCTCCTTTTGCACCCACAGCAAGGCGGAGAAGCCTTTACAACATACTCTTTTCACCACTACCCGATGCGGCAAAGAACCGTCATCCTTTTACACAATCCCCAGTGTTGACAGAGAACCGTCCGTCCTTTCACACTCTCCTAGTGTGGGCAGAGAACCCTTTGGCTGTTCACACTCTCCAAGTGTAGGCAGAGAACCCTTCGGCTGTTCACACTCTCCAAGTGTAGGCAGAGAACCCTTCGGCTGTTCACACTCTCCAAGTGTAGGCAGAGAACCCTTCGGCTGTTCACACTCTCCAAGTGTCGGCAGAGAACCGTCCGTCCTTTCACACCATCCCCAGTGTTGGCAGAGAACCGTCGTCCTTTTACACTCTCCTAGTGTGGGCAGAGAACCCTTCGGCTGTTCACACTCTCCAAGTGTCAGCAGAGAACCGGATCTCCTTGACAGATATTCTCACAAGAA